>NW_020185327.1:5944239-6104931 GCF_003031525.2 Neophocaena asiaeorientalis asiaeorientalis
AAAAAAAAAAAAAAAACAACTGAGAAGGAATAGGTAGAAGTAGAAAGATAAGAGGAGAAGCAGGAGACTAAGTTATCCTGGACGCAACATGAAGAAAGTGTTTGATAAACCACAACTCAAGTAAGATGAGAAGTGAGGAATGATGGCTGGATTACATTTTAATATACAGAGATAATCCACACTACTTATCCAGAAATATTTTTGACATCTTTTTACTTCCCTACAAGGTCCCATACAAAGCCTGGAAGGTGATGGCTGGTCCATGAAAATAAAGAGAGGAAGCACAATCCCAGCACCACTCACTCTGACCCCATCAACCAGCCCTCACCAAGCACTTAGCAGAGAGCTACAGAGAAGGAAGTCTTGGGAGAATCTAGGACCAAGTGGGAGGAAAGCTATCTGCTTGTGAGCGAAGAATAATCCAACCAGTTAGAGAAGGAAGAGCCAAGATACAAGCTATTGAATGACCTAACGCATGTAAATTGTTTAGTCTAGTGCCTGGCACTGTAAATACTACTGTGTTTGTCATCACCACCAACAACAAAACCATCAGTATCATCCAAGACTGATCTAGTTACAGCAAATCTCACAGAAAAGGAAGTGAAGCATAGTATAATTTATACTTTCAAGATTTTCAAGGACCAGACAGGGTCTTCTTATTCCAGACCAAATCTCCTAAATACCCTACACTTATTCTAATGCCCTGAAATGACTTATATCATATCCTTTTAAAGAAATGTACTTCCCTTTTTTACCCTGATTCCTGCCCATTTTTAAAGTCCCAGGTCTATTTGTACATTGGCCTGATTAAGACTTATCCTTTGGACGATTTAAAATAATATGAATGCTTCCTTAAACATTCACCTTAGGTGCCTCACTCACTTACTCACTTCATTCTAATCCCAATCTCAACTGGGACTTAAGTAATGCTTAATTAGTGCTCAATTAATGGTAGGTATTAGAATGATAAATGAAAGAACTAACTAAAGAATTGGGACCATCCACTGGAATTGTTTTTTCCTTCCGTCTCTCTCTGTCTCCCTCTCTTTCCGTCTTACTCTTTCTTTTCCTCTGGTTTTTTTTTTAAGGATTTATCCATTGACCTTGAGCAATCAAGTCAATTAAGAATCACTATAAAAAATAACGTATTTTAGAACAATTATTTGGAAACTGTGGGTTGCAACTCATTAGTGGATTGTAACATCTTTTTAATGACTTATTAATGCAATAGAATGGAATAGCTTACACTTGGTTAGTCTAGAAGAAAAATGAAAAGATAAAAAAATATATGACAGTGCATTTTATGGAGTAAAAGTAAAAATTGCTTCTTGAAGTTTTGTATGTGAGTGTGTGTGTTTCTGTCTGTGTGTTTCTGTGTGTGTACTAGGCAGCAAGGAAAAAAGTATTTCATGTTTGATCATGGTCCAAAACATTCCAGAAACACACTCTAGAGAAACTGCCACAAATGGTATTTCATAATGCAGAAGACCATTGTCTTTATTAGTCTAAACTGAACTCACAAAGAAATAATAAACATACAGGTTTTATTCTGTGATTTTTCACACAGGTTCTTGAAGCTGCAGAAAGCCCCACTGTATGAGGTCTCATCCAGCTGATGCTACAACGCAGGACTGTGCAGGCACTTTCAAAATGCATAATTTGTTCCTTTTATTGTCTGGATGGGAGATGGTGAATACTTTCAATCCATAACAATAGACTTAACATTTGTATTCAAACCTCAGTGGATCCTCATGATTTTTAGCAGCATTTGGGGACATCTTGGGTATGATTATTACATTGTCTGGCTGGAAACACAATTTGAAGTTTGGAAGGAAACATATGCCAAATCAAATTCCCTAACAGGAGGCTCACTAGACATTAATTTTGCAAATCAGACTTTGTACAGTATCAAGCAGACACAAGAGCTCTTAGGAAGCCAGAGGCTAAGGAAGATCACAGAGTTCCAGACCAAATGTCCAAGAACTATTCCTCCAAAGACTGCTTCCTGGAAGTCTGAGATTCATCTAACTTCAAGTTTACAAACTGAAGTCCAGGTCAAAATGAGGGTTGCTGTTGTGCTTTGTGGAGCTGATACAATTAGTTATAAGTTGGAGACAATATTTTAAAACTGAGTGATTTTAAATAGAATCTATATGCCTAGCCTGTCTTGAAAAATTCAGAATATACGGCAGCGGGGCTGACATTTCATTATGGGTCTCTATAGCAGCTGCCTTTTTTGTACAGGCAAACCTTCTCTAGCTTTTCAGTGTCAGCATATGCACCTACATCTGCTTCAGTCACTTGTTTTACCTGCCTGGTCCCATGAACATTTTAATTTGCCATTCAAAATCTAGCAATACGCATCTAATTAGAGTAGATCATCTGGAAACAGATATGGGTACTGTCAGAGGGGTGAAGCGTGGAAGCTAATTTAGTCAACACTTTTTACATTTGCCCTATTTCTTCTCCTAAGCACATCCTTTCCTGTTCATTACAGTTGCTCAGTAAATGATTGCTGATAACTGTTTTACAGATAAACACAATGTATAGCAATGAAAATCAGAAAGCCAAGTGTCTGGCAAAGAGGAGCCTTGGCAAATATCTTAGTAGTCCCCTTCCCACTCGAAAACTTCCACCACCTATACCAACCTTAAACTTTCATGCCACTTCTCTGTTAATCTCAAAAAAAATCCAGATGTGTAATTATTTTTAGGTGCTATAGTTCAAAGATATTCAAGGAGCCCAAGTTACAATGTTAGACCGATGTCTCGCAAATGCGCCATTGGTACTTCCAAACTGGAAGCTTGTACCCATGCTCTTCAGTCTAGAAGTCACTTCCTTTATTCCCTTACTCAGTTCAAACCCACCTCAGCCACACTGCTTTCTAGTCCTGAGGCCTCTACTGACTCTCTCTTCTCTGCGTTATGAGTGCTCTTCCTGCCTTTCCATTCTTAGCTGGGGAGTGGGTGCTTACTATAAACTATCCTTCTTGATTGTCCTTTCTGCAATAATCCATCAAATAAATATTAATTTAACATTTGTAAGACGGTGCATAATCACGGTCAGGTTTATAATGTGTATAAAATCCAGTCCTTACCTTTATGGAAATAACATCCAACTGTATAGACCACCCAGTATTCCCCAGTTACCATTCAGAACTGAGCACATATAGGTTCTAAGAAAACGCCTATTAAATAAGTTGTTGAGCAGAGAAAAATCAATGAGTGAAGGAGCATATGAGTAAATAAGCAGACCGGTGAACTCTGTGTCCTTTGGACTGCCCACACATTTACTTTCTGGAATTTTACATTTGCACCATGATGTGCCAGACCACACTCACAACCAAGAAGTGCTGCAAATCTGAGAGTGCACCATGCAACCCTATTTCCGTAGCTTCCATGGTAACAAGAATAGTTCCAGAACAAGAAGAGGAAGACAGCCCGATCTGGACAAAAAAGCATGAAGAAGCAGGAATCCACAGACTGTTTCAGGGTCCAGAATCTGCTGTGATGGACGCATTTGACCGTAAATCCCACCTGGGTGGCTAACTGGTCCACCTTAAAACTCAGTTTTCTCATCTGTAGAGTAATAAGGATGTGTTAGATCCAATCTCAGAATTCTTCCAGTAGTAACTTATGATCTTAATTAGAATTAGTCTTGGGAGAGGCTTTCTCGGAACTTTAAAGCAACAAAAAGAAATGATAAATCCTAATTTACAAAAAAGAAGAAGGAAAGAAAAAGAAAATTTTCACTACCATATTTGTTCTTGTTGATGTTGCTTTTGTTTTTCCCCATAGTTCCTTTTGCTCTATGGGGCTAATAACAATCAGAAAAAGGCTACCTTCATTAAGTTGCAAAAAAAAAATATTCTCTTTCTCATGTTCCTTTAGTTGATCAATCAGAATATGAGCTCGCTGACTCCTGAACTGAATTTGGTGGACTTCTTCTAGAGTGTTTAAAAAATAGGAGAGATTTTGTTTTCATTTATTTAAACCACACCTTGTTTGGGGGAGTTAACAGCAATTCTAGAAATCATCCTAGGATAACACTCATTATTTCATAAGAGATACGAAAGAGATAATGTAGGGATTCTTAAACATTAGCAAGTTTCAGAATCACCTGGAGGACTTCTTAATACATGGATTACTAAACCCCACCCCACAGAATATTTCACTCAGCATATCTGTGGCAGGACCAGATAAATGCATTTCTAACAAGTTCCCGGCTGAGGCTCATGCTAGTGGCAACAGGACCATCGTTGACAACAGCATTTCTATAATATAATGCTTCCCATTAAGGGAAGTTATTATCTGTAGCCCTAAAAGGCAAAGTCAGGATCTATAAACTAAAATTACTGAAATAGATAGATAGCCCCATATAGTTCAATATAACTAAAAACTTCAATAGCATTTAATTTCTGCAATAATAGAAAGGTCAGAAACTCTGCCGCCAACGACCCTGTCCCCACAGTGAGCCACATCCATGACTTGCCTCTGTAGGAGAACCACCAACACTAGCAGCCGTGTGGCTGACAGGGCCTTGGTGCTCCAGCCAGGTGTCAGGCCTGAGGTGGGAGAGCCGAGTTCAGGACATTGGTCTACCACACACCTCCCTGCTGCACGTAACATCAAATGGCGAGAGGCCTCTCAGAGATCTCCATCTCAATGCTAAGACCCAGCTCCACTCAAGAACCAGCAAGCTACAGTGCTGGACACCCTATGGCAAACAACTAGCAAGACAGGAACACAACCCCACCCATTAGCACAAGAGGCTGCCTAAAATCATAATAAGTTCATAAACACCCCAAAACACACCACCAGACGTGGTCCTGCCCACCAGAAAGACAAGATCCAGACTCATCCACCAGAACACAGGCACTAGTCCCCCCCACCAGGAAGCCTACACAACCCACTGAACCAACCTTACCCACTGGGTGCAGACACCAAAAACAATGGGAACTACGAACCTGCAGACTGTGAAGAGTAGACCCCAAACATAGTAAGTTCAACAAAATGAGAAGGAAGAGAACTACACAGCAGAGGAAGGAGCAAGGTAAAAACCCACCAGACTAAACAAATGAAGAGGAAATAGGCAGTCTACCTGAAAAACAATTGAGAATAGTGATAGTAAAGATGATCCAAAATCTTGGAAATAGAAGGCAGAAAATATAAGAAACGTTTAACAAGGACCTAGAAGAACTAAAGAGCAAACAAACAATGAAGAACAACACAATAAATGAAATTTAAAATTATCTAGAAAGAATCAATAGCAGAATAACTAAGGCAGAAGAATGAATAAGTGACCTGGAAGATAAAACAGTGAAAATAACTACTGCAGAGCAGAATGAAGAAAAAGGAATGAAAAGAATCGAGGACAGCATCAGAGACCTCTGGGACAACATTAAATGTACCAACATACAAATTATAGGGGTCCCAGAAGAAGAAGAGAAAAAAAAGGGACTGAGAAAATATTTGAAGAGTTTATAGTCAAAAACGTCCCTAATATGGGAAAGAAAAGTCAATCAGGTCCAGGAAGCACAGAGAGTCGCATACAGGAAAAATCCAAGGAGAAACACACTAAGACACATATTAATCAAACTATCAAAAATTAAATACAAAGGAAAAATATTAAAAGCAGCAAGGGAAAAATAACAAACAAGGGAATACCCATAAGATTAACAGCTGATCTTTCAGCAGAAACTCTGCAAGCCAGAAGGCAATGGCAGGACATATTTAAAGTGATGAAAGGGAAAAACGTACAACCAAGATTACTTACTCTACCCAGCAAGGATCTCATTCAGATTCAACAGAGAAATTAAAACCTTTACAGACAAGCAAAAACTAAGAGAATTCAGCACAACCCAACAAACTTTACAACAAATGCTAAAGGAACTTCTCTAGGCAGGAAGCAAAAGAGAAGGAAAAGACCTACAATAACAAACCCAAAACAATTGAGAAAATGGTAATAGGAACATACATATCAACAACTACCATAAATGTAAATGGCTTAAATGCTCCAACCAAAAGACAAAGACTGGATGAATGGATACAAAAACAAGACCTGTATATATGCTGGGTACAAGAGACCCACTTCAGACCTAGAGACACATACAGACTGAAAGTGAGGAGATGGAAAAAGATATTCCATGCAAATGGAAATCAAAAGAAAGCTGGAGTAGCAATTCTCATATCAGACAAAACAGACTTTAAAATAAAGACTATTACAAGACACAAAGAAGGACACTACATAATGATCAAAGGATCAGTCCAAGAAGAAGAAAGAACAATTGTAAATATTTAGGCACCCAACATAGGAGCACCTCAATACATAAGGCAAATGCTAACAGCCATAAACGGGGATATCGACAGTAATACAATCATAGTAGGGGACTTTAACACCCCACTTTCACCAATGGACAGATCATCCAACATGAATATAAATAAGGAAACACAAGCTTTAAATGACACATTAAACAATTGGGACTTAATTGATATTTAGAGTATATTCCATCCAAAACAACAGAATACACTTTCTTCTCAAGTGCTCATGGAACATTCTCCAGGATAGATCATATCTTGGGTCACAAATCAAGCCTTGGTAAATTTAAGAAAATTGAAATCGTATCAAGTATCTTTTCTGACCATAACGCTGTGAGACTAGATATCAATTACAAGAAAAAAATCTGTAAAAAATACAAACACATGGAGGCGAAAAAATGCACTACTGAATAACCAAGAGATCATTGAAGAAATCTAAGAGGAAATCACAAAGTACCTAGAGACAAATGACAATGAAAACAAGACAGCCCAAAACCTATGGGATGCAGCAAAAGCAGTTCTAAGAGGGAAGTTTATAACAATAAAATCCTACTTCAAAAAAAAGAAACATCTCAAATACACAACCTAACCTTACACCTAAAGCAGAAAGAAAAACAAAAATAAACCAAAGTTAACAGAAGAAAAGAAATCATAAAGATCAAATCAGAAATAAATGAAAAAGAAATGAAGGAAACGACAGCAAAGATCAATAAAACTAAAAGCACGTTCTTTGAGAAGATAAAACTGATAAACCATTAGCCAGACTCAGCAAGAAAAAAAGGGAGAAGACTCAAATCAACAGAATTAGAAATGAAAAAGAAATAACAACTGACACTGCAGAAATACAAAGGATAATGAGAGATTACTACAAGAAACTATATGCCAAAAAAATGGACAACCTGGAAGAAATGGACAATACTTAGAAAAGCAGAACCTTCTGAGACTGAACCAGGAAGAAATAGAAAATATGAACAGATCAATCACAAGCACTGAAATTGAAACTGTGATTAAAAATCTTCCAACAAACAAAAGCTAGGACCAGATGGATTCACAGGAGATTTCTATCAAACATTTAGAGAAGAGCTAACACCTATCCTTCACAAACTCTTTCAAAATATAGCAGAGGGAGGAACACTCCCAAACTCATCCTATGAGGCCACCATCACCCTGATACCAAAACCAGACAAAGATGTCACAAAGAAATAAAACTACAGGCCAATATCACTGATGAACATAGATGCAAAAATCCTTAACAAAATACTAACAAACAGAATCCAACAGCACATTAAAATGATCATACACCGTGATCAGGTGTTTGTTTTTTTTAACATCTTTATTGGAGTATAACTGCTTTACAATGGTGGGTTAGTTTCTGCTTTATAACAAAGTGAATCAGCTATATCTCTTCCTTCTTGTGTCTCCCTCCTACCCTCCCTATCCCACGGCACTAGATGGTCACAAAGCACCAAGTTTCTCTCCCTGTGCTATGCGGCTGCTTCCCACGAACTATCTATTTTTCAGTTGGTAGTGTATATATGTCCATGCCACTCTCTCAATTCGTCCCAGCTCACCCTTCCCCCTCCCCGTGTCCTCAAGTCCATTCTCTATGTCTGCATCTTTATTCCTGTCCTGCCCCTATGCTCTTCAGAATCTTCTTTTTTTTTTAGATTCCATATATATGTGTTAGCATATGGTATTTGTTTTTCTTTCTGACTTACTTCACTCTGTATGACAGACTCTAGGACCATCCACCTCACTACAAATAACTCTATTTCGTTTCTTTTTATGGCTGAGTAATATTCCATTGTATATATGTGCCACATCTTCTTTATCCATTCTTCTGTCGATGGACACTTAGGTTGCTTCCATGTCCTGGCTATTGTAAACAGACCTGCAATGAACACTGTGGTACATGACTCTTTTTGAATTACGGTTTCCTCAGGGTATATGCCCAGTAGTGGGATTGCTGAGTCATGTGGTAGTTCTATTTTTAGTTTTTTAAGGACCTCCATACTGTTCTCCATAGTGGCTGTATCAATTTATATTCCCACCAACAGTGCAAGAGGGTTCCATTTTCTCCACACCATCCCCAGCATTTATTGTTTGTAGATTTTTTTGATGATGGCCACTCTGACTGGTGTGCGGTGATACCTCATTGTAGTTTTGATTTGCATTTCTCTAATGATTAGTGATGTGGAGAATTCTTTCATGTGTTTGTTGGCAATCTGTACATCTTCTTTGCAGAAATGTCTATTTAGGTCTTCTGCCCATTTTTGGAGTGGGTTGTTTGCTTTTTGTTATTTAGTTGCATGAGCTCCTTGGTTTTGTCATATATGGCCTTTATTATGTTGAGGTAAGTTCCCTCTATGCTTACCTTCTGGAGGTTTTTATCATAAATGGGTTTGAATTTTGTTGAAAGCTTTTACTGCATCTACTGAGATGATCATATGGTTTTTCTCCTTCCATTTGTTAATATGGTATATCACATTGATTGATTTGTGTATATTGATGAATCCTTGAATTCCTGTGATAAACCCCACTTAATCATGGTGTATGATCCTTTTAAAGTGCTGTTGGATTCTCTTTGCTAGCACATTCTTGAGGATTTTTGCATCTATGTTCATCAGCAATATTGGCCTGTAGTTTTCTTTCTTTGTGACATCTTTTTTGTTTTTTTTGCGGTATGCGGGCCTCTCACTGTTGTGGCCTCTCCCGTTGTGGAGCACAGGCTCCGGACACGCAGGCTCAGTGGCCATGGCTCACAGGCCTAGCCGCTCCATGGCATGTGGGATCTTCCCAGACCAGGGCACAAACCCGTGTCCCCTGCATCGGCAGGCGGACTCTCAACCACTGGGCCACCAGGGAAGCCCAGTCTATGTCTTTTGGTTGGAGCATTTAATCCATTTACATTTAAGGTAGTTTTTGATATGTATGTTACTATTATCATTTTCTTTATTGTTTTGGGTTTGTTATTTTAGATCTTTTCCTTCTCTTGTGTTTCCTGCCTAGAGAAGTTCCTTTAGCATTTGTTGTAAAGCTGGTTTGGTGGTGCTGAATTTTCTTAGCTTTTGCTTATCTGTAAAGGTTTTAATTTCTCCATCAAATCTGAATGAGATTCTTGCTGGGTAGAGTAATCTTGGTTGTAGGTTTTTCCCTTTCATCACTTTAAATATGTCCTGCCCCTCCCTTCTGGATTGCACAGTTTCTGCTGAAAGATCAGCTGTTAACCTTATGGGGATTCACTTGTATGTTATTTGGTTTTTTTCCCTGCTGCATTTAGTATTTTTCCTTTGTATTTAATTTTTGATAGTTTGATTAATATGTGTCTTGGCGTGTTTCTTCTTGGATTTATCCTGTATACGATTAAGTAGTGTATTGTTTCACCGCCATGTGTTTGTATTTTTTACAGATTTTTTCCTGTAATTGGTATTTTTGTAATTGATATTCAGTGGCTTGTGTAGGCTTCCTGGTGGAGGGGACTGGTTCCTCCACCAGTGTTCTGGTGGGTGAGACTGGATCTTGTCTTTCTGGTGGACAGGACCGTGCCTGGTGGTGTGTTTTGGGGTGTCTGTGAACTTATTATGATTTTAGGCAACCTCTCTGCTAATGGGTGGGTTTGTGTTCCTGTCTTGCTAGTTGTTTGGGATAGGGTGTCCTGCACTGCAGCTTGTTGTTCATTGAGTGGAGCTGGGTCTTAGCGTTGAGATGGAGATCTCTTGGAGAGCTTTTTTGTTTGATATTACATGGAGCGGTGAGGTCTCTGGTGGACCAATGTCCTGAATTCAGCTCTCCCACCTCAGAGGCACAGGCCTGACAAGTGGCCAGAGCACCAAGACCCTGTCAGCCACACGGCTCAGAAGAAAAGTGAGAATAAAACTAAGAAAGAGGGGTTTCCCTGGTGGCACAGTGGTTAGGAGTCCGCCTGCCAATGCAGGGGACACGGGTTCATGCCCCAGTTCGGGAGGATCCCACATGCCGTGGAGCAGCTAGGCCCGTGAGCCATGGCCGCTGAACCTGCACGTCTGGAGCCTGTGCTCTGCAACAGGAGAGGCCACAACAGTGAGAGGCCTGCGTCCCGCAAAAAAAAAAAAAAAGAAAGAAAGAAAGAGAAAAATAAAATAAAGTTATTAAAATAAAAAAATAATTATTAAGAATAAATAATAAGTCATAGAAAAAAGAAAGAAGGGAGCAACCAAACCAATAAACAAATCCACCAATGGTGACAAGCACTAAAAACTATCCAAAAATAAACACGACAGAGAGAACCCTAGGACAAATCATAAAAGCAAAACTATACAGACCAAATCACATAAAGAAGCATACACATACACACTCACAAAAAGAGAAAAAGGAAAATATATATACTTTTAAAAAAGGAAGAGCAACCAAATCAATAAACAAATCTACCAATGATAATAAACTCTAAATACTAAACTAAGATAAGCATAAAACCACAAAGAAATTAGATGCAGAAAGCAAACCCCAAGTCTACAGTTGCTCCAAAAGTCCACTGCCTCAATTTTGGGATGATTCATTGTCTATTCATGTATTCCACAGATGCAGGTACATCAAGTTGTGGAGATTTAATCCGCTGCTCCTGAGGCTGCTGGGAGAGATTTCCCTTTCTCTTCTTTGTTCGCACAGCTCCTAGGGCTCAGCTTTGGATTTCGACCCGCCTCTGCGTGTACACCGTCTGAGGGCATCTGTTCTTCGCTGAGACAGGACAGGGTTAAAGAAGCAGCTGATTCGGGGGCTCTGGCTCACTCAGGCCGGGGGAAGGGAGGGGCACGATGTGGGGCGAGCCTGTGGCGGCAGAGGCCAGCGTGACGTTGCACCAGCCTGAGGCACGCCGTGCGTTCTCCCGGGGAAGTTGTCCCTGGATCCCGGGCCAATCTCCGCGTCTTGCTCCTCCGCCATCTTGAAGGTCTCTCCCACTCTTTTTCACAGTTGTTTTTAATGTATTCCAAAAGTTGGGCCTCTGTGCACCTCACATTCACAGATTTTAAATGATAAGTGAACTACGTTTGGAAGAAGCTTGCTTTTATCCAGCCATCGCACACTTCAAATAAGAAAGGAGTTTTAAAAATCTTCACTCCCTCTACTCTGTATACTGACAGAGAATAAAAAATTTAAATGAGAGAAAATCAATTATTGATCTGCATTCTTTTTTCATGGACATTTTTGTGCAATTATACCATGCTAGCATTTACTTGGATTTCAACAGTATGCATCAGACTAATTGATTTTGCTTTACTGAAATAAAATTGTAATGTTACCAGATCTACTTTAAACCCTTTACCTTCCAGGAAATATTATTTATGCCAAGAAAAGAGCCAAGCTGCATCACAATATAACTCTCTTTTGAAATGTTCTATACTTTTATGTTTGGAGAAAACAAGCCTTTACAAGAAAGCCTCTAAGATGTCTCTAGCACGGAGGGGCTTTGGCAGATTT
This sequence comes from Neophocaena asiaeorientalis asiaeorientalis, assembly GCF_003031525.2. Lineage (NCBI taxonomy): Eukaryota > Metazoa > Chordata > Mammalia > Artiodactyla > Phocoenidae > Neophocaena > Neophocaena asiaeorientalis. The sequence goes on from NW_020185327.1 coordinate 5,956,011, forward strand.
TTAAGTAGCTACATGACAAATTTAATAAACTTGTCTTGAGGACCACCTGTCTCTTGGAAGCATCCATCTACTGATGTTTTTTCCACTGGTTTGTTCACCAAATATTTATTATCACACCTCCTGTGTATTTTAAGGGAAGAGAGAAGCGGAAAGCAGAGGAAGATGAATGCATTGCAGTTTTCGATTCAAACCCAGGAGTTCCCCTCTTGCTTCATTTTACATTTCACTGGCTGTAGAGAAAGGAGTTAGACTAAAGAACAATGTGAGGCTTAAAGTATTAATGGGACATTATGATATGCAGTTGAGATTCCCCTTTAATTCACTGGAAGAATTCATTAGAGCCCAGAGCAGGAGGCAAATCAATGACATATAAGCAAAGACCTAAAGGAGATTGTGGTGTAATGAAGCCATGAAATAATGCAGTGATAAGAAAAAGCCAGGGAAAAAACTTATGAAAAGCTGCTCTGCACTTAAGATTTGAGACTTCATATATTATATATAAATGCATTTATAATTGTACATATGTATATATGCATACATTATATATTGCCAAAACATTTCAAAGTAATTTACATGTATCACTATACGTCATCTCTAAGTAGATCAACATCTTTCTCCAAAAACTAGTAATTCCCTATCTGTAATAATATTCTCACACCTAACAGAATTAACAACAATTACCTGTCATCAGATATCTTTTTCTCCAACTGTCAAGATATGAGAACTTTTAATGGCAGAGGTCCTATCTATAAGTGATACAGAAGATATTTCCTTTATAACAAAGTGAATATAAAGCAGAAACGAACACACCATTGTAACGCAATTATACTCCAATAAAGATGTTTAGAAAACAAACAAGAAGATATTTCCTTAAAGTTTATTTAATAAATTTAGTTGATAAATTTTGGTTGATAAGAATTGGGTATAATGAAAAATGCTCTGGTCTATCCTGTGACATTTTTAACTTAATACTCCATGTCTATATTGTATTTTAAAATAAATTTATAAAAAATAAAAGTGGTCACTGGATTTTCTGGCCAATCATTTAGGTTGTTTTTTCATAAAGTGTTATATTTTTTCAAATGTAAAGAGCTATATTTTTATATTTTGTTGATGGTGATAATTGGTATTACCAAGCCTTTATTGGAACAGTACAGTGTGAGTTCCCAAGAGACCTACGATCAACAATCTTGGAAATACTCCCTTTTCCTGGAAGAACATACCTACAAGCCCATAACTGGGCACAAAAACGAAGTTGATAGAGAGAAAAAAGGTAGAAAGGCAGAAAGATAGATAAAGAAAAAATAGGAAACATATGTAATGACAAAAGGAGAATATAAAGAAATCAATCTCGCTGCCACTAAAAATTTTGAGGATGTAGGGAAATAATTAAAAATTCAGGAGGCAGTCAATTCAAAAAGAAATATACAAATAATATTTCTGGGTTATTATTTAAAATAATTTAGCAGGACAATCAGGCATAAGGAAAATCTGATAATTTGTAACATACAACCTACTAAAAAGTTTTATGTTCTTTTCTCTATTCTCCACACAAAACATCGTTGTCAATCACTTTTCAATGTGTTGTTTTTTTTGTTTGTTTTTTGGTTTTTTTTGCGGTACGCGGGCCTCTCACTGCTGTGTCCTTTCCCATTGCTGAGCACAGGCTCCGGACGCGCAGGCCCAGCGGCCATGGCTCACGGGCCCAGCCGCTCCGCGGCATGTGGGATCTTCCCGGACCAGGGCACGAGCCCACGTTCCCTGCATCGGCAGGCGGACTCTCAAGCACTGCACCACCAGGGAAGCCCCTGTGTTCATGTTTTCTATAGACAATTCAAGATTTGAGACCATCTTAAATATCATTGTACCTCTTACACAACCTAGCAGTACAGTGTCTTTCACATAGCAGAGACTCAATAAATATATGCCTTTCCCATCAATGAGGATAGAAAACCTAATTTCTTTTAATTCTTGATACCAAAGCTTGGCTACTAATAAACTATCCCAGGAGTCCTTGGAAGCGTTAACTTTTCTTTTTAAGAATTTCTGAGTTGTAAAAGCAAATGAGCTCCTTATCTTTAAGGAATAGAGAACAGATAGTAAATGCATGCTCACAGTAGCCCAAGATTGGATTGGCGTGTCCCCAGCTCTAAACAATGACAAAAAGTACATGAACCACAAGATCAAGATGCCTAATCAATTTGCAAGCACATGGAAGATCTCAGAATGATGGGTAATAACTAGCATGACTTTGTGACCAGCAAATCATGTTAGACCAATTCAGTTGCCTCATCTGACAGAGTGGCAGACCTTGCGTACAGGGAGGAAGGGACAGACATAATATATTTTGACTTCGGGAGGCTTCTGACTCTGTTCCACATGACATGCTCATCAACAAGGTAGGAAAATATGGCTTGCTGTCAGAGATGGATTAAACTGACTGGAGCTGTGGCTAATTGGGATGAGAAGAAAAATCACAGACTGCATGAAAACGTAAGTGCAAAGCCACATATGTTGCTGTTTGGGGTCTGGATAAATTCAAAGGCAAATGAGTATAGCAGGCAGAGCAGAATACAGTTAGATGGCTGACCCTTGCCCATAAATACAATAGCTCGTGTCTTTTAACGGCATTTCTTCTAATTCTCTGGACATTAGCGAGTGTACGAATAAATGGACACTATGTTACTGTGCTCATAGGAAAGTCATTATTTTAGATTAAAGCTTTGTGTCTTTAAAATATACTTTTAAAATGAAAAAAAACCTAGATATAATCATTTTCTATTAAGCTATTATGAGTAGGGCTTCCCTGGTGGCGCAGTGGTTGAGAGTCCGCCTGCCGATGCAGGGGACAGGGGTTCGTGCCCCAGTCCGGAAGGATCCCACATGCCGCGGAGCAGCTGGGCCCATGAGCCATGGCTGCTGAGCCTGCGCGTCCGGAGCTTGTGCTCCGCAATGGGAGACGTCACAACAGTGAGAGGCCCGCGTACCGCAAAAAAAAAAAAAAAAAAGAGTAAATCTCCATCAAGGATAAATTGGACAGATCTCCCCAAATATGACAAATTGAATGAGAACAGGAAAATAAGATGACTGAGTTTCAAAGGAAGAAATAGGAGAGAAATCTTGGGGGACAGTAAATGGCTAAAGGCAGAGCAATAGAGGCTTCCAATCATCCTGACTATAGTCAGATTTGACCTGAAATTAATTTCTTTTAGTTAGCATATTGGTTAAGATCTGACCCTGAATTCAGTATTTAGGTCAGGTCAATCAATGTTTTGAACTTACCAGATCAACTGGAAGAACTACCACTACCATAGAAATTTGATCAGGAACTGGGGGATCATTTATGACAACATATCAGCCAACAAGTAAGTCCTTACTAAACACCAAGTATGTGGCCACCTCTGCTAGACACAGCCACGGCCCTCAAAGATCTGGGGCACTAAAGGGAAAGATAACATCTATGAAAGATAAAACATACGTATTCTGATGTCTCCTTTCTCCAACATCTATGATTTCTTTCTCTCAACTTGAGCCTTTCTTCCTTTAAATGTATTCTACTCCATTTCCTCCAAAAACTTTCACATGATTTTGGCACGTGTAATGATTTTAAAACGTGTGTAAAAATTCTTTGAGATTCCTCCTTTGAAAAGGTGAAGACTAATTCCTCTCCCCTTAACTGTGGGTTATACTTAGCGACTGCTTCTCTCAATATGGGGAAAATGCTGCTGTGTTACTTTGGAGAAAAAGTCATAAAAGGCCCCAAAAGGAAAAATATCAATATACTTGACAATCCTAAAATTTAAAACATCTATTTATTAAAACATATCATAAATAAAGTGAAAAATACAAGCCACAGAATGTGAAATGTTTTTAACTGTATTACGATGAAAGGACGTATCCAGATTACACAAAGAACTACAAATTGATAAGAAAAAGTTAGACAAATCAATAAAAACAGTAGGCTGAAGTCTTAAATGGGTATTTTACAAAAGAGAAAGTCCAAATGGTTGATAAAGCTTTAATCTAAATGGGTGATAAAATAAAATCTACTTCTTCAGTAACCAGGGAAATACCAATGAAAACTACAGAGAACTACAAATATATAAGTATCAAATTGGCTAAAATAAAAATCTGAGAAAGCCTAGTATTTGGTGACAATGTAAGGTATTGTCTGCTAAAACTAAAAACAGGCATACACTGTGATTCAGCAATTCCACTCCTAGGTGGTAAATATACCATAGAAACCATGGATACATAGGCACCAAGACACATGTACGATAACTTTAATAGCAGCATAGATTTTATAGCCAAAACCTAGGAAAATTTATTTCAGTAGAAGAATATGCTATATTTATATAATATAAAGATGAAAATAAACTAAAATAATGTGCATCAACTTGGATAAATCATGTACACATATGAATGAAAACTATAGGACATTGTGATATATTGTTTATTTATATTAAGTTTACAAAATACTAACTAAACAGCACTGTTAACGGATGCATATACTGGTGCTAAAATGATAAAGCAAAGCAAGAAAATGATTATCATAAAAATCAGCATAGCAGTTACCTCTAGCAGGTAGAGACAGTTTAAGATATTTCAGAGTTAACATCTGGGAAGCTTCTGGAATGCTGGCAGTGTTTTAATTCATCCCATTACATTGTTTATTTATGCTTTATGCATTTTTCTTGTGTGTTATGTTTAAAAATAAAAGATTTACAGAACGACAGCAAATTTACACCACAGCCCTATAAACTAGCCTCAATTCGCACAACTCTATGGTAATTGCTCCCTGGGTTTTTCCCAACAATCCCATGACATAGTTAGAAAGACAGTCATACTGTGTTTTGTCTGCTTCATTCCGTTCAAATATTCATTGAACAATATTAGTTGAGTTCCTACTATGCGACGGGCACTATTCTAGGCATTTAGAATTATAACAGAGAAACAAAATAAAAATAAAAACCTCTGCCCTCACTCATGGAACTTATATTCTACTTTAAGTTTAAAATAAAGAATTATATTAGCAAATAGGATTGTAAGAATAAAGAGAAGCTAGCCTCAGAAAAGACTGCATCCAGGTTTTCAAATAGCATAATAATTCTGAGTCTTGGGCTTCCCTGGTGGAGCAGTGGTTAAGAGTCCACCTGCCGATGCAGGGGACGCGGGTTCGTGCCCATTTTTCTATCTCTCACTTGGCTTAAAGTTGTACTCAGGTTTTATTTCCCTTAGACCCTTCCATAAGTTAGGGGACATAACCTAACCTAATTAGCTTTGCAGTCAAATTCCTACAGTTTACACTCCAAGGGGAAAGAAAGAATATCTCCGAGTATCTATATACAAAAAAATTTCAGGGGCTTCCTTGGTGGCGCAGTGGTTGAGAGTCCGCTTGCCGATGCAGGGGACACAGGTTCGTGCCCCAGTCCAGGAAGATCCTACATGCCGCGGAGCGGCTGGGCCCATGAGCCATGGTTGCTGAGCCTGCGCGTCCGGAGCCTGTGCTCCACGGTAGGGGAGGCCACAGCAGTGAGAGGCCCGCGTACCGCAAAAAAAAAAAAAAAAAATTTCAGGGAAGAGCTCTGATTGGCCACTCTAAGATTGTTATTTCATCTGTGAGCCAATCACCGTGACCAAGATAATGGTGTAGTCTGACTGGTCAAGCCTGGACCTTATACCCAATCCTGTGATGGGAGGAAATCTGGCATTGTAATTGGTAGCCCTACTGAAATGGCATGGAGTAGGGGAGGGGAATTTCCAAAAGAAACAGTGCTGAAATTAGAATTGAGTAAGTAGCGCTGGGTTGGTGAAGACAGCTGATGTACTCTCCAACAAGTACACATAATACATATCAGCCCGTGATAAGGGCAATCACAGAAAACAAAACAAATAAAGCACTGCCTCTAACTGAAGAATCAAGGAAATCATCACAGATCTGCACCCACCCTTCTTCACCCCACAGAGCCAGATCCCAAATCCACCCCGAAGGAATCAAGCTGATGATCTTATTCAGAATTAAAGAAACAGATCTGAGAGGGGCATGAAGGTTACGCTGGATTTCCTAACACACTCTGAACACAATGAGTGTCAGCAGAATCCATAACATTAGTATGATGTTCAGTAAGGTGGCCCCCATAATCTGTCTCAGAGAGCAGGCCCAGGGTTTAATAGTCCTTATCTGTCCTGCCAGGATTAAAGACTGCTGTCCTTAACCAAGCTGAGATAATGTGAGTTTGTAAAACACTCAATAAAGAACAATCATGCAACAAGAGAGAAGAAATTGGAGAGCCTGGAAGTGCTCTGAGTGTAAGCTCTGTGTCCCTAACTCAAGATTTCTGAAAGCCCTTCCTTGCTCTTCAAAAATGGTTAAATGAGTGTGTAACAGTGAAGTCCTGTTCTTCCCTCTGATGTGCTGCCCGGAAATGTCAGAGCTTTTTCCTGGAAACTTGGACTATGGTTTTAAGAAACTATTACAAAATATGATTACCTACTTCAGACTCTGCATTTGAACTCTCATTCATTCACCATATTCTAGAATCAATTTTCTAATTATGATAATAAATTTAAAATAGGCCCCTATATTACCCTTGCCTCTACTCACACTCCAATAAAATTCTCTACAATCAATTGCACTTCTGTGACATAACTTTAAAATGTGCACAGCCTGACACGAGCCCTCTCTTCGGGCAGTCCTAAAGGTGACTAATTCCACACCCACCCCGCCACCTGTCATGACTCAGCTGTGTGTGTACACATATCTCTCTCCTCAACCCTACTGCTGGATTAACTTCCCTTTGGAATAAGAGACTGTGTTTCCCTTATCTTTGATTGCTTAAACTCATAACATAATCTTGGACCTATAACATAATGCGTTATGCAAAACAGACATTTGATAAATGGTTAACTGATAACTTTCAAACTTTACATTAAAGAATAAGCAATTCTGCCATCACTTATCTCTCCAATAGCCGTATGACTCACAGAAAACACTTACCAATCTAGTGATAACTACATTGTGGGATCAGGTGATCAGAACTGGGTATAAATGAAAGTGAAGCTGGTTAAAAAGAGACAGGTACATAGTAATTAAAGAATATGAAATACAGTATCAGACATCTCTGAGTTCAAAACTTAGGAGGCTCTTTAAGTTCTTTGACTCTCAGTTTCCTATTTATGAGATGAGTATAATACACTTCTATCTGGATTATTGTGGGGATTAAGTGAAATTATGCATGTAAAATTAAACTTTCATGTAAATGTCTTTTTTTTAACATCTTTATTGGAGTATAATTGCTTTACAATGTTGTGCTAGTTTCTGCTTTATAACAAAGTGAATCAGCTATACATATACATACATCCCCATATCACCTCCCTCTTGGGTCTCCCTCCCACCCCTCTAGGTGGGCACAAAGCACCGAGCTGATCTCCCTGTGCTATGCAGCTGCTTCCCACTAGCTATCGATTTTACATTTGGTAGTGTATATATGTCCATGCCACTGTCTCACTTCGTGTCAGCTTACCCCTTCCCTTCCCCGTGTCCTCAAGTCCATTTTCTATGACTGCATCTTTATTCCTGTCCTGCCCTTGCTGGGGTAGTGTTGTCTAAAGACAAACAGAACCGCTCCAACGGGTAGGGTTTTGTCCCCCTCTAAGTTCCTGTCAGAATAACAATCCTCAAAGGCCTCTCTCTGGGACCCACCAAACTCTGCTCTCAGTATCTCTCCTGCTCCTATCCTCTCCCGAGTCTGAGAAATCTTCTCTCTATGTGGGAAGAGTCTTACTCTTCTCAAAGCCCCTTTCTCCCAACTATTTTGCCTTTACCTCAAGTCCTCTCAGATTTCCTAAAGCCAGGAATATTCCCTTTTTCTTTTTCTGCTTTGCCCTTCCCTCCTGGGGTTGGCAGAACTGAAGGAGGGATGCCAGGACACAAGTAGAATGAAAGCACAGGGAAAACAATGGGAGGAAAATCCCTCCAACAAGTGACATTATTATTCAAATGCGGATGAACAAGGCGCATTAGATACTTTAATCCTCTAGTTATTTTCTGGATACTTTCCCCATACTCTTTGAAGAAGGGTGTTCCAAATTGGAAACCCTATTTTAGCAAGATCATTGCCAAATAAAAGTCACAACTGTTACACAGGTGAAGAACACGGAGTTTTCCAGAAAGAAGAAAGTTGGGTAGACTATAAGCAGAGTTTGCCCTCCAAGCACTCCTATCTCTCCCCCTATTTTATATTCTTCTTTTTCGTATCCTGGAAACTCCCTTTCTTCTTTCATTCAGGCATTTGTTTTCTCCATCCTCCACAGAGATCCATACAGATCTTCCCTCCTGAGAGTACCACAAGAAATAGGTTCCACCTGCTACTTGCTTGACCATAAACCCCATTCCCTCGGTAATTTAGCTCATCCTCATACCCAAACCAAAGGTTTCAGTGACTCAATACTCCAAAGGATACTTGAATTTTAAAGGATACTAAAGAAAGGAATCTATAGTAGTCACTAGCAGATAGATAGGCTCTTTGATGGTTCTTAGAGACTCTCAAGTATGGAGCATCTAACAACCACAGAATACAGTTTCTTTTTAAGCACATCATTTACAAAAATGACCAATATTGGTACATAAAGCAAGTCTCAACAAAGTTTAAAGGAATGAAATCATACAGATTTACAACCATGTTGTAATTAAATTAGAGATCAATAACAAAAAATAACTAGCAAAAACACTATATACTTTGGAAATTAAATACCTCATATACCAATATGTCAAAGAAGAAATCATAATGAAAAAGAATTTAAATGTGCTTTCACTGAATAGTAACAAAAAAGACAATGCATTGCAAAATTTGCAGGATACAGATAATGCAGAAATTGGAAGGAAATGTACCAACTTAATGCATGTATTAGAATATAATAATGTGTGAAAATTAACACGCAACCATCTGACTCAGATCCTTCTTCAGAAAAGGACTTGCTGCCCGGCTGTTGGTAATACAGTTAGCAAACTTTATCTGTCAACTCCTGCAGGGTCTGCCTCAGCTGCAGAGAGCCACCTACCTATCCTAAGGCCATGCCCACATCTAATAACTGGGTGAAGAAGGGGTTTAACAGCCCAACCCAATGTTGAAAACCCAACCCAATGCTATACTCAAAGACTCTACTCTGATGGTCAATATTTGCTCCAGAGCTCCCCATCAAGTTGGCTCAGGCTTATAGAGTCTGCATCACAGTTTGGCTTCACTTTCTGCTTTAATTCTGCTTCTTCCCATCTCACACTACAAACTTCATCTCAGTGTATGAATCAAGAGAATCCAATCTGTGATACCATCACAAAAAAATGAGGAAAAGTACAGCACACTAAACCGATGAAAGTTATAGAAGAAAATAATAAAAATATGACTAGAAATTACTGATGAAAGCAAGCATTCTATAGAGATGATCAACAGTCTTTCTAAAAGATTGATAAAAAATTTAAAAACACCAGTAAAACTTAGAGGAAAAATTAGAGAAAAAGCACAATTGGCCAATACAAAGAATGGAGAAGAAACATCACCCAAGATGCTAGAGACATTAAATGGATAATAAGAGGATATTAAATCACCTTTACGCAAATATTTTTTTAAATTACAACTGTACACAGTTCAAGAAAAAGATAACTTATCCAAACAAAATCAAGAAGGATTTGAAAATTTCAACAGCCCTATAGCCATTAAAGCAAATAAATCAGTAATTTTAAAAATTTCCCACAAAAAATCAAAGCCCAAATAAATAATTCACCATGAAAATCTACCAATTTTTAAAAAATAATTTAAACGTTACATAGTAAATATATAAGAGGAATGAAAAAATATAGAAAACGAGGGAACACTTCTCAACTCATTTTATGGGGCCAGCATAGACTGGAAATGAAAGCACAAGAACAGTGTAAGTAAGAAGAGTTGCAGGTAACTTTTACTAATTAACATTTATGCAAATATCTTAAATAAAATGTTAATAAAGAAAACTCATCAATCTATCAAAAAACCCTGATGTATAATGCAAATTTTTGTTTATAACACCAGAAAATTAATTTTCTCACCATAGTAACAGATTACCAAATATACAATTATTTCAGTGGTTTATGAAAGAAGGCTCAGTAAAATTTAACACACATTCACTTAAAAAAAGGAAAAATTTTGGAAATCCATTTGGAAAAGAACTTCCTAAATCCAAATAAAAATATATAATAAAAAAAAAGCTTTAAAAAACTTTAGCAAAACATCAGATTTAAAACCTTTCCCTTTAACACCCGAAATAAAACAAGGATTCCCACTATCACCCTTTAATTTGTCATCATATTGGAGATCTAATCCAATGAGTAAGATAAAAAAAGAAATAAAATGTTTAAGAATTGATGGTTTCCAGACCAAGATAGCAACACAGGAAGCTCCTGAATTGCCTCCTTCCAGGGACATACTGAATATACAGCTAATATGGGGCAATTCCTCCTGAGAGGAATCCAGAAACTCGATGAGTGAATCCTACTCATGGATTAGATGATGGAGAAATACCCACAGCAAAATAAGAAGGAAAGACAGACACACTCTCACCATAAATCCTGCCCCCAGCATAGTGCCAGAGTCAGGAGGGGACCCCAAACTCCCAGCTTTTCCCTGAGAAACCAAGGGTTTGCACCACACATCTAGTGCCCCAACTTTTAAAGCTACTACCCAGTGGAGGCTCCCAAATCACCTAGCTCTGAAAGCCAACAGGGCTTGCATTTACAAGTCACACAGGACCACAGCAAACAAAGAAGCAGCTGTTAAAGAGAATGAGAGCACTCCCAGCTGCTCTACCCCAGTTCTCAGCACAGAGGGAACCAGACAAAAATGCCCATCATCCAGTCTTTCCCCGGAAGAGGTTTGACTACATACTTGACCGGCTGCTGCCTGAAGGTCCAGCTTCTAATTAGTACTGATAGCCTGGGAGCCCGAAAAACCCAGTGGGCCCTACCGCCACCTTCTCCTTCCTATTAGCTCCAATAATAAAACCAAGTGGCCAGCATCTCCTTGGGAGAAGCTTGTCTACACATCTAGCACCCCAACTTTTATGGCTGCCAACAGCCCAAAAGGCCCCCAAATCACCTAGTTCTGAAAAATCAACGAGGTTTAAAGATTCACAAGTCCCACAAGAATAGAGCAAAGAAGCAGATTGTACTGATGCAGAAGCACTCCCAACCCCTGTAGTTATATCCTCAGGCTCAGTACAGAGGGAGGGAGCAAAAGTGCCTGTCTCTCACTTTCTCCCTGAAAGGGGTTTGATGGCATACTTTCCCAGCTATTGCCTCAGGGTTCAGCTTCTAATTAGCCTGAATCTAGGTGCTGACTGCAATCCTCCCCTTTGGGACACTGAAGGTTTTTAGCACATCCTCAACTATGCTGGCAAGGATGTGGAGGAAAGGGAACCCTCATATATTGTTGGTGGGAATGTAAGCCGGTATAGCACTACAGAAAACACTATGGAGGTTCCTCAAGAAATTTAAAATAGAGCTACAATATGATCCAGCAATCCTACGTCTGTATATATCCAAAGGAAACTAAATCATTATTATCAAAGAGGTATCTGTACTCCACTATTTACAGCAGTATTATACAGAATAGCCAAGGTATAGAAACACCCTAAACGTCCATTGATGGATGAATAGATTTTAAAATGTGGCATATACAATGGAATATTATTCAGCTTTAAAAAGGAAGGAAGTCTTACCACATTCAATATTATGAATGAATGTGGAGGTCATTATGCTAAGTGAGATAATCCAGACAGAGAAAAACAAATACTGCATGATACTACTTTTATGTGAGTCTAAAAAATAATGAACCTATAGAAACAGAGATTAGAATGATGGTTGCCAGGGGTTGGGAATGGGGTTGAGGAAACCAGGGAGAGGATGATAAGAGGGTACTAACTTTCAGTTATTAGATAAATAAGGTCTGAGGACCTACTGTATAATGTAGTGACTATAGTTGATAATACTGTATTGTATAACCGAAATTTTCTAAAAGTGGAACTTCAGTGCTCTCACCAAAAAAAAAAAAAGGCGGGGGTAAATATGTAAGGTGACAGGTGTTAATTAACTCGATGGTGGGAATCCTTTCACAATGTATATGTATACCAAACCATCACATTGTATACTTTAAATATCTTACAAGTTTTTTATACTTCAATTTTTTAAGTGTATAAGAATTTGAAAAGAAAGATAAAAGTGGTGTCTACACACAAATGATATGATTGCATATGTATAATATCAAAAATAATCTACAGATGAATTATTTAAAACAATATGTGATTATAACAACGTTGCTGAATACAAAATCAGTTTATGAAAATGATATTCAGAATATCAGAACAAACCACTAGAAAATAAAATTTTAAAGATGCCATTAACAATAGTATAAAATCTAAAAAGGCTAAAATATATGTGTAGCACCTTTAATATATATATATACATTATAGCTATATAATGTATAATATATATATATATAAATATTTGGTATCTGTAAACTTTATTAAATATTATATATAAGTATTTGGCATATATATATAAACTTTGCTAAGATGTACTGAATAAATGGAGAAAGATATTATTTTAATGGGTTGAAACACCATTACAAAGTCAATTATATTCAAACTGATTTATAGATTTAATGCAGTGCCGTACAGTATCCTAGTCAGATTGCTTTTACAAAGTGTGAAAAGTATATTCTAAAATATATTGACGTGCAAAGGGGCCAAGGATAACCAAGACACTTTTAAAGAAGAAAAATAAGTTAGACGGGCTTCCTCTACTGTATATTAGAATTATTTTTAAATTATAGTAACAATAGATAATGTAATAAAGGGCAGAGAAATAGACATTCATAATATATACTTGATATATGACAGAGATGGTATTGTAAATAAGTGGGAAAATGACAGACATTACAAGGAATAGTTCTTAGACAACTGGATATTCATACAGAAGGAAATTAAATTGGACCCTTTTCTCACTTCATACATAACCATCAGGTTCAGGTAGATTAAAGATTTATATGTAAAAAGCAAAATCATAAAGATTTTTTTAAAGGTAATTCTTCAGAAGTTTTGGTTAAAAATAGTTTCTTAAGACACAAATAATACTATCCATAAACAAAAACACTGATACTTTCAACCGCATTAAAATTAAAAACGTAAGTTCACAAAGATAGTAAGAATACAAGTTCAGATTGGTAAAAGGTAGTTGTAGCAAAAAATGACTTAAAAAAAAGCATTTCTATAAATTAATAAGAAATAGACCATCCTATTTTTTTTAATGGGCAAATGGGTTGAATAGTCACTTATATAAAAGAAGTCCAAATAGCCAACATACATGAAAAGCATAGTTTCATGCATACTCAGGAAAATAAAAATTAAAACTATAATGAAATAGTATTACACACACAGTAACTTGGCAAAGGGTAAAAAGCCTGACACTATCAAGTGTTGGTGAGGATATTGAGAACAGGAACACACTAAATGTAGCTGATGGAATGGAAAACATTTGGCATTATTTAGTAAATTAAAAGCATGTGACCTATGACCCAGTAATTCCATTCACATGAATATATCCTATAGAAACTCTTCATGTGTGTTCCAGGATACTTGTACAGACATGTTAATAGAAACATTATGTATAATAGCTCTAAACTGGAAACAGGTCAAATGTCAATTTAGAGAAGAATGGATAAGTGAATTGCAGTATATTCAAAAAATAGAACACTATACAGTAGTGAAAATGAACTGCAGTTGCACCTAACATTATAAATGAATCTTATAAACATAATATTGAGTAAAAGAATTAAGACATATATGTGCGTGTGTGTGTATATATATATATATATACACACACACGCACATATATATACACACATATATATACACAACATGATTCTATTATTCTAAAACTGAAAAACAGGAAAAATTAAACTATATTAGTCATTCATAAATAGACTATTATGTAATTTTTCTACATTTATGGTCTATATCACAGCTTTAAAAATCAGTGACCATAAAATAAATGAAAGATAAAGAAATTAAAGTAATGGTTGCAACAACTTTTTAGGAAGGGAATCTTTAAAAAGAAGAAATACGTCGAATCATTATTACATCATACACCTTAAATTTACACAATGTTATGTGGCAATTATAGCTCAATAAAGCTGGGAAAAAACATAAATAAAACAAATAAATAACATTAAGAAGATAAAAATATTCCTAGGCCCACTTCAAAATAATAAAAGCATTTAATTTTTTAAAAAGGAGAAAGAGAGCCAAAGAGTGCAGAAGATGGAGTCAAAGGAACTATTTTAAGATAAATATAGATTTAAATGTTAATTAAAAGGGAACAGTTTTTCAAGAGGAATTAAAGATACAGGAGACTAGGGGAAGAATAATAGCATGTGATCCTTAAGAAAGCAAAAAGTCATGAAATCAGAACAGAAAAGAAGGAAAGAATGGATGCAGATGAAAGCAATTTTGTAAATGACAGGCGAGCCATCTGATGGCTTCATTTTCTCTGTGAGGTAGAAAGTGAGATTGTGCTTCAAAAGCTAGCCTTCTTGGCAAAAGGAAGCTGACAGTAGTTTTCCTCTCTCCTGCTCTAACTTGCTGGGTTGAAGCTTCTTGCTGCTGCAAAGCCAAGAGCAGCAGCTATGCAGATGATGCCCAGCACAGATGCCAGCATGTCCACCAATGCCAATATTATGGGTATCCTAGCACTGCCAAGAGCTCGGGAGCTGCGGGAGACTGCTGAACTCAAAGCTCACACTGATTTTAGCTTCCCCCAGTTAAAACGATCAGGCTCATCAAATCCAACCCATAAGAACAGAGCCAGAGGGTGTCCAGAGTTTGGGAAACAATCTGTGCATACTTCAGTTCTTTCTTTGGGGTGTATCTGTTTGTAGAAAATGCCAAGAACGGCATTTGTCAAAACATAATGTGTAGTTTCTGATCCAGTAGAACATGAGGGGACCTGTGATTCTACACTGTTAACATGCTCCCAGGTGACCTCGATATTGCTTGTCCCCAAACCACACTGTGAGTAGCAAGGTCCTATGAACTCCACAGTAAAAGGCCCAGGAGGCTCAATGTATCTATCCATATAGCATTTCCATATAGAATTATAGGTAAATGCAGCTTAGGTTCAAGCTGGGACACTCTTCATGACTACCTATCCAAGTGAATGATTAGCACATCTGTCAGTCAAAATTAATTGAGCACCCTCAATGTTTCCCACTATGTGGGCTGCAGACAATTAGTGGGTATTGTCTCTGCCTTTGTTGAATTTATTTTTGACTCACTGAGAGGCAGAAAGATACTCCATAAGTACCAAGGCTATCAGGGACACTCAGACTAAAAAGAGAGTATTCAACTAGGCACAGTCCTGTGAAACTGTACACGAGGCTTTTTTTCTTTTTCACTTACTGACATGTTATCACATTCCTTGGCATACCTTGAATACATTTCATGGACTAGAAATCACAGCCATTCCGTATATACTGGCTTCTCCTATGGATAGTTAACTAAAGGAAAAGTTGTCCTGTTGAGAAGCCACGGTAATATAATATAGCTATGTTGTTTATATCCTTCATTGACATGATGATTCTTTACAACCCTCAGTACATTTGAAAGCCACTTTCACTTACTCAAAAATACTCTTTCTTTTAAGAGGAAAAACAAGGCACTTCCAAACTGAGCAGATGAACAGCCGGTGATAGCAATCTGGGATTTGTTCTACCTCATTTTGGCAAATCAAAAGGTGGTCACAAAGAATCTGGAAAATTTAATGAAAACAGCCTTCCTGATAAAAGTTTTAAATTTCATATCTAGAGAAAGAATCCTACATATATTCCAAGCATCAACAGGTAAACCACACAGAAAAACATATCCTAGCTGAACACAGACTGCCTTTACACAACATGAAAATAAAAGATAGTGTAGAGTTTTAGGTTAAACGTTGCTAACCAAAAATATTCAAATTGCCATTTGTATGGAAAGGCCACAGGTTTTTTTTAATTTTTAGATATATAAGGGTATAAAAAATCTAATAGTCAAGTATCCTTTCTGAGACAATTATTGAAAGATAAACACCCAAGAATGAAGGAGTTTTTTTTATTATTATTGTTTTAAAAGAATATGTTCATTAAAATGAGTTAATCGCTGTTTACAAGATATAAATAAAACAGAATAATAAAAATACAAATAGTGTAACAGGGAAGAACATTTTATATTCTATTACAAGTTAATCACTAAAGGGATGTTGCCTATAAGCTTAAATTATACATAATGGCCCATCTCTGGGAACCCTGCTTCCCAGCTAATGAACATTAAGCTAAAATATAGGAAACATCCAGACCAGGCCCACCTGTGAATGAATGACTGCAGGCAAGAAGAAATTAACACATCCCCTCCAGAGGCTGATGGGAACCAGGAAGTGTTTGACTTTACTCCTCCCCTTTTAGTATAAAATGAGCCTGAATTCTAACTCAGGCAAGATGGTTCTTTGGGGGCATGACCCCACTATCTTCTTGGTTTGCTAGCTTTTCAAATAAAGTCGCTATTCCTTGCCCCAAAAACTCGTCTCTTGATTACTGACCTCCTGTGTGGTAAGCAGTACCAGCTTAGACTCAGTAACAATGGTAATCCAGATCTAAAATTCTAAATTATTTAAACAAAAACTAAGAAATATGCGAATGAGAGCAGAAAAGTTTTGAACTTTTTAAGTAACTAGCTAACAACTTCATTCATTCAACAAATGCTCTCTGAGCATCTATTATATGCCAGTTATTTTGTTAGATGCTCCTCTTACAACGAATGATTTAGCTTCACACTTTAAAAATTAGAGAAATAGAAGTGGAAGTATGTTTTCTTCTGGCATCCTTTTGTTTATAAATTTGTTTTGCAGATTAAATAGTTTTTGTCCAAAATATGCATTTTTTTAAAAAATTCAAAGTCAGAAGGACTTTTTTTAAGTAATACAGTTATATTACCTTCAAATATATAAGCAACGAACTGATGGGAACAGCTCTTTTAATGCCATAATATGTACTTGTAATTGCTGGCATCAATAATACATACTTTTTTTCTTTTATTGAAGTATAGTTGACTTATGATATTATAATAGTTTCAGGTTACAACAAAAGGGTTTTTAATCAAAATTAACATCTCATCACCCCAACTCACCCAGATCTCAAAACCTAAGAGCAATAATTTTTAATTATTTCACTTTTGTTTTTCTCATTTTTAGTCTACCTATTTTCAATGTAAATGCTTATTCTTTTATTGCTTGATTCTTCAATATTTGATATTATTTGTTAAACTCCACTCTGTGAAAGAAAAGAATTTAGCTGATTTATAGGATCTTCAAAAGTCCTGTCCCCCTTTTCCCTTCAGGCTTTAAGTTTTCTTCAATTGTCTTCCATCTGTGATTTGTGCTCACAAATGAGGAAACAGGTAGACTAGCATTCAGCACACACCATGGGTCAATAGAAATAGCTTCATAGTGAGAGGGAAGGATGCAGGTCATTTGACCACTGGAGAAGGATTTCCAGAAAATGGGAAATGCCAGAGTTACTTCAACTCTGAACACCAGGCATGAATGAGGGATGCCAATTTCAACATTCTATGTATTGACCTTCAAGTCCACTGTTGTCAAGCCACGTCTCACTTCTCTTTACCTTCCAGATCTCAAACCCTAGTAACTTTCTTGGAATTCTCCCAGGAAGAAAGACACTTTCCTCTAAGGCAACTCCTACATGTATTTAGTCTGCAACACCCATTGATGATAAAAAAAAAAAAAAAAGAAATAGAGAACCTACTCGGCTACAGAGGAGTCTACAGAAAACCTGTAACTCACATTGTGCACAATGGTGAAAGACTGAATTACTTCCCCTTAGAACAGGAACAAGGCAGGGATATCTGTTCTCATCACTCTTATTCAACATAGTACTGCAAGTTCTAGCCGGGGCAATAAAGCCAGGAAAGAAAGAAAACGCATACAGATTGGAAACGAAGAAGTAAAACGGTGTCTATTTGAAGATGACATTGCTTACCTAGAAAACCCCAATGAATCTTTCCCAAAAATCCTCCTGGAATGAATAAGTAAGTTCAGCAAGGTCACAGGATACAAGATCAACACACAAGAATCAATAGCATTTCTATACAGTAATAATTAACATGTGGAAAACAAAACTTAAAGGAAAATACCATTTACAATCATTCAAAATATAATGATTTAGATGTAAATCTATCAAAACATGTATGACCTGCAGATTAAAAAACTATATACTGCTAATGAAAAAAAGTTTTAAATACATAAGTAGAGAATCATTGTTATGGATTAGAAGATTAACAAAGACATCAATTCTCCCCAAACTGGCATATAGGTTTACTGTAATTCCAATCAAAATATTAACAAGATTTTTATAGATATGGACAAGATTATTTTACAATTTACATGGAATGGTAAAGGAACAAGAATAGCTAAAACAAATGTGACAAATAGGAATAAACTGGTAATAATCAGTCTACTTGATTTCAATACTTATACAGTTCTAGAAAACAAGACTACGTGGTATTGGTGGAGGAATAGACACATAGATCAATGAAACAGAAGAGAGGACTCAGAAAGTGACTCACAGAAATATGCCCAACTGATTCTTGACAAACATACAAAAGTAATTTAATGAAGGATAGCCTTTTCAACAAATGGTGCTGGAACAATTGGACATCGAAGCAAAAAAATAGACCTCACCTTAAGTATCACATCTTAAATAAAAACTAATTCAAGGGCTTCCCTGGTGGTGCAGTTTGTTGAGAATCTGCCTGCTAATGCAGGGGACACGGGTTCGAGCCCTGGTCCGGGAAGATCCCACATGCCGTGGAGCAACTAGGCCTGTGAGCCACAACTACTGAGCCTGCGCCTCTGGAGCCTGTGCTCCGCAACAAGAGAGGCCGCGATAGTAAGAGGTCCGCGCACCGTGTTGAAGAGTGGCCCCTGCTTGCCACAACTACAGAAAGCCCTCGCACAGAAACTAAGACCGAACACAGCAAAAATAAATAAATTTATTAATAAACTCCTACCCCCAACATCTTCTTTTAAAAAAAAAATTAATTCAAAGTGTATCATAGACCAATATAAAATGCAAAACTAAAAAAAAAAACTTTTTAAGAAAACATAAGAGAACTTCTCAGGAGCTTCAAGATCTAGAGCTAGTTCTTACATTTGATACCAAAATCACAATTGATAAAAGGAAGAACTGATAAATTGGGACTTCATCAAAATTTTTTTAAAAGACACTTTTGCTCTGGGAAAGACCCTGTTAAGAGGATAAAAAAAACAAGTTACAGAATGGGAGAAAATATCTGTAAACCACATATCTGATAAAGGACTAGAATATGTAAAATGAACTCTCAAAACTCAACCAAAAAAGCAAACAATCCAATTAGATAATGGGCAAAAGACCAAAAGACATGAAGATACATCTCACCATAGAGGATATACAGATGGAAAATAAGCACATCAGAAGATGTTCAACATCATTAGCCATCCACCAAATGCAAATTAAAACCACAGTGAGATCTCACTATAAACCTATCAGAACGGCTAAAATAAAAAATAGTGACAACACTAAATGCTAGTGAGGATATGTAGAAATGAAATCACTCATACATTGTTGGTAAAAATGAAAAATGATACAATCACTATGAAAATGAGTTTGGCAGTTTCTTAAAACAACAACAAAACCAAACAACTACCATACGATCCAGCAGTTGCACTCTTGGGTATGTATCCCAGAGACATGAAGACATATGTCCATGCAAAAACCTGTACACAAATATTCATAGCAGCTGTACCTGTAATAGCCAAAACTGGAAACAATTCAAATGTCCTTCAATAGGCGAAAAGTTAACCAGACTGTTACATTCATACCATGGAATACCTAACTCAGCAGTAAAAATGAATGAACTATTGAAACATGCAACAATCTGGAAGAATCTCTAGAGAATTACGCTGAGTGAAAAAAATCTAATCCCAAAAGTTACACACTAAATAATTCCATTTAAATAACATTCTTAAAACCACAAAATTATAGAAATACAGGTTATTGGTTACCAGGAGTCAAGGAGGGAACTGGCGTGAGAAGGAAGTGAATGTAGCCTGTAAAGCAGTAACAGGAGATCCTCGTGGTGACAGAAGCGTTGTGTATTCCAACTGTATCAATGTCCACATCCTGGTTGGGATATTGTACTGTCAGTCTACAAACACCAAAGCTAGCATGAAATCCAGATACATTTGCTTTTAGAGACCAGGCTATTTCTAATTTATTTTGCCTCCTTAGCGATGAAAATATTTGATATGGATTTAAAGTTTGGGTATTTCTTGGCTCAGAAGAGAAAAGTGGTGAAAGCAGCCCAAAAAGAGAAAACAGCATCAATATTACAGGCCTATTTGGGGAATAAGTAGACTAATTTCACTAGAGAAGAGAATTTAGAGAAAGATGGACTTGAAGTACCGTGGGTACAGGTGACATCAGAGTGAGGAGTCCACAGACAGGGCTAATGAGGAAGCCTTCTCCTATTAGGAATGAGGAACTTAAAAAAGTTTTTGAGATGAAAACGACTCATGGTACAGTCGTCCCTCGGTATCCAATGGGGATTGGTTCCAGGACCCCCATCCACCTCCCATACCCAAATCTGCAGATGCTCAAGTCCCTCACATAAAATGGCATAGTACAGTCACCCCCACTCCCCTCCCATATCTGCAGGTTCCACATCCCCGGATTCAACCAACCAATTCAACCTGGGATGCGGAAGCTTCAGATATGGTGGACCGACTTGAAATGATGCTTCACAAAACATAGCCTGGCATGTCGTTCTTCGGTGTACTTTTGACCTTTAGAAGGCCCTTCTTGGAGAAACAGTGGACACAGCTAGAATGCTTACCACTTCAGGGTGGCATGAAATACCAGGAATCAGAGGGCTCATCACAAAGTATTTGGAGACAGAATTAAGGCAACTGTCCTCTCCAGTCAATGCTCCATAACGCTGCCAAAGGAATATTTCTAAAACGAAAATCTGATCCCACTGTTCACCTATGTAAAACCCTGCAATGGTGCCATGTACTATGAAACAAAATCCAAACTCTTTATCAGTGCTTGCAAGGCCTTGGGTAACCCAGCCCCCCTGGGCCCTGTCTCCAGTGCTCCAGAACACAAATCTTGTCATTTGCTCTCCCTCTGGAAGGACTGTCCCCACCCGCAATGTGCCACTGTAGCAGTGGGGCATGAGAAAAGCCACAAGGCAGAAAGAAGACTGATGGGGAAAGGGAAGGAAAAGTCCCTTTGATTCTCTTTACCTCCTGTTCTCTGAAGAGGAAACTATTCTTGACTTTATTATTTATAACTTTATTCTCCCCCTTTTCTTTAGCAAATACCTTATTTCCCTTTGCCCACCAGTAAATATTCAGTAAATATTCTCCATGTTATGCCCTTTTCTCCCCAGCTCTCCATATTCTGAAAGTTTATGAGACCACCCAGTACTGCCCCTGCTGAGATACTATAAAACAAAAAATGAACAAAACTACCAATCCAATTTCCTGAAAATGCAGGTTCATGGAAAACCATTAACTGACATTTTCTACTCTTTATTCTTTTGCTCAAGATGATTTTGGATCTGCAGTGATGGAGAAGATTTGCCACCCTCCTTTTTTTTTTTTTTATTTGCTAGTATGGAACACATGGTCATGAAACTTTATAATACAATTTCTTGGCAGTTATTTCAAATTAGATACTTTTCCTACCTAAACATTTACATGAATATTCAGGCTTCCTCTTGGGGGAGATTTTATGAATTTCTACTCAAGTATTCACCCATAACTTTAGTGATAGTTTGTCAAACCTGCCCTCCACTGGGTTGATTACCAATGTTTACTGATATACAAACCACATAAAATTTTTGTACTATTGGTTTCAGCAAGAAAAATACTACTTCATGAAGCACTGGGGTTTTTTTGTTGTTGTTGCTGTTTTTATGAAGCGCTGTTTTGAGGCACATGGAATGCCTATTAAACTACATGTCACTAGTATGTGCTGGGGGGATGCTGAGAAACTTGCCTATTTTTGAAAATGTTGGCAATAATAGCATCAGTGGCCCTTCTCGGGAATCATGAGTTGTAGGTCACTGGGATCTCAGAACCAGAAATAGCAGGCATTTCCTGCATTTGCTTAAGTTTTCATTTTATGGGCATCATAATGTTTGCAACACATTGTGTTTCCTTTTTGTTTTGGTTGCTGGTAAATTTACAACCAAATTTGAGGCTCATCTCCAGCAGTGGAATACTGTCTTATGATATTCATTATGTATTATCAAACTTCCTATTTATCTTATTTTTCTGATTCATTTTCCCTTTGCTGTCATTTCCTCACCTTTTAAAAAAAATCATCCTCTTGTAGGCATGAAGATAGAAAGATAGAGATAAGGGTTTCTCGGATCACTTTCTAAAATGATTTGGAAGCATAAATAAGTCAATAATGCTTTTCATAACAACATCGATAATACTACAATAATATGCTTTTTCTCATGCTTTGCTTTAGAGTTTGTAAGCAAATCTGGGAAAAACTGCTCAAGACTTAATGCATCCCATTCTCAGGTTGTTCCAGATAAGATATAGCCTCTGCCCTCAAAGCCATTACACCCCAATTTAGAGAGGGAAAAAAAAAGGCTTGCAATGTTTAAAGACCTAAAGACCTAGAAATCCACCTATAGCTATGTAATAATTTAAGCCACATGTCTCATATAGTACAGTGGTAGGATCTGTGGATATCAGAGAAGAAAGTGTCAGTGTGGGAAGCTAGAGCAGTAGGTGGTTTCATGGAGATGAGACAAAATGAACCTTGTAGGGTGGCTGGAATGTGCATTCCAATGATCCCTTTTCTGTTGTCGGTTTTATTTTGTTTTTTTCTTTACAAACTTCCGTACCAGGCAGCAGTGCCTCAGGAACCGCCACACAAATCATCAGAGAAAGAAATAGTAAAAGTGATGATGCCTTGACCTACTTCCCTCAGGGAAAAAGCCTTATTTCAGAGTCACCTCTGAATTAAGTGTGGAGATCTGCTTTCTACATAGAAATCTCCTCTTACTGGCTCCCCACTGTTGTTTTTCAGTCCTTGCTGGGTAAGATGAAGAGGGCCTTAGCTAGGGAGAGAATGTTATCTAGAAGGTAATGCAGTGCCAGAGGAAATAAGAGAGCCTGTGGGCATTAAGTCTGTGGGGAAGAGGAATCAAAGAGAGCATCAAGACTGCAAGTCTGAACTGTCCACCTGGAGAAGAGCTTGGGTAGCCCGCGACAGAATCAGGAAAGTCAGGAGAAGCAAAGGTCCATGGCCATGTTCCATTGACACTAATAGCAAGTGACACCAGATCTGGAAAAACAAAAGGGCGTGGCTTCTAAGGTGAGCCCTTTGCTCACTCTCCCTCCTCCAGTGACAGTAGCTCTCAGCGCACTTGACAGCAGCCTCAGCCAGGAACTCCCCAATAATGCAATCCATCACTAGTACATTGAGACTACCCCACCTGGAGATTCCCCGCCCTGGTGAGCAGAGAAGTCTGACCCCGTGGGGCAGCAATGAGTCAGCAAAGGAGACAGCTTGCCTGGAGCTGCTGCCACCTTCCCCTCTCGGCCATGCATTGACTCTGACAGCAGTCAGTGGCCCTGAATTAGAAGGCCTCTGAAAGCACAGTGGCAGCGACTGCAGACACAGAACATCTGGGAGGAGAATCTGGGCTCCAGGCAGAAGCAAGCCTTTAGCAAACTCAAGGCCTCCCAGTGTTAACAAAGGTCAGCAGCTACCAAAAAGCAAAACAAAACTATGCAAATAACCATGGCCAGGCCATTAAACATGTTCTTTAGATTAATGCTGCCAAACCAAATCAGAAAGACATCCCATGGCTCTACAGGGAGGTGACATGCTGGGAGGAAATCAAACTAAAAAGGAGAACAGCCTGGCAAAGGAGCAGCCTCTGCTCAGTCCAGGGCTCTATATACCCTTGTGACTGCAGGAGGGCGGCAGGTGTCATCCTGGCAGAGACTTCTCTTCCACCCAAGGCTCTCGTTGACCCAGGGAGAGGCTCAGCCAGCAGTTCGGGGCAACCAGGTTAAATTCCCTTATACCAGAAACTGGGCCAATTCCTAAACACAATTTTTAGAGATAATGTGGGGTTAGAACTAGCTCTGAGTGCCAGATGCAAACTACAGCCTGCCTGAAAGATACAGGCACCCAGGGCCGAGTTATCATTCAATAGTCTTTCAAACCAATATTCTTAAAAATTTATTCAATGTTTATTTAGTAAAGGAGGAAAAAGTGGTTTTCTATTATACAAACTGTATTGCCAACTTAAATTCAGAATATAAATTAGATTCTAGCCAGGAAATTTTTCAGAACATGAGAAACAGGAAAAAAAAAACCTCCTTTATTTCATTCTACCTTAAAATATTTGGCAAAACCTTTCCTGCTTCTCTGTAGTTCTTGTTATATGTTCATTAATAAATCCTCAAATAATGAAACTACTGGTGGTTTAAAATTATAACATAAAGCAAATCACCTAGTCCTACTAAATGAGGTTTCAGAATTTCAATTACCTTTGGCTGACTACAGAAGACTGTCAGTTGGGAGACTACAGATTATTGGCACTGTCTGAACTTGAGAATTTGAACAAAAGCACTTGAAGACTGAAGACAGTTGATGGTGTGTGATTAAACCAAATATTCCTGGAGAGTCAGGGCTGCAGTAAGGACCATGCAAACCAAGATACTTACAAGTAACTTAATTTGGAAGCAGAAAAGGGGAGCTTGAGAGAAAGTTGTTCTGCAGAGAAAAACTAAGAAAATGAAGCAAATATATGGAAAAAGTCTGAGATGGGAGTTCCCAGGAGTCCATGAAAGATGGAAGGAGCAGTCTCAATTACTGACTTGCCACTTCCTCAACCTCTGTATAGCCTCTTCTGTTCTCAAAACAATCACCTCCTTCATCTTGGACCAGTTTGAGTAGGCTTCGGTCACTTATAACCAGTTAACAGTGTCAAGATCAGTTTAGGGTGAGTATGTATGTGTGCATGTGTGTCTGGTGGGATCTTGCAGGAGGGAGCTAGACAGTCAGTTCAAGGAAAAGGGTTGTCAGGTGGGTCTCCTAAGCCTATGGAACAGATCAGTCAAAGTGTTAAGCAACACAGACACAACGTGTATTGAATAGCTACTAAGCATCGCATGCTGGTTAGCACTCAGAGAAGTATGCCCCTTCAGGTCAATGATGCCAAGCCTTGGCATTGTACCTAATGATAATCAGTAATTATCAGAAAAGGAAGAGTTTGTTCCATGTGGTTCTCAGGCTGACAGGAAGACCCTAGAGAGTAGGGTTGAAGACCCTAGAGAGTAGAGTACGTCCTGACCAAAGTGGAAGTCCCGCTGGATGGTGTGTCAGGCTGAACATAATTTATGAGGTTCCAGAACCCTACCCTCAGGAGGTGAATGGGGAAGGCAGCTCAGCTTTGGTGGTTGCTCAGTCTTTCTCGACTGGCTGTTACATTCAGGTAGTAAGGGAAAGATGGAGAAATTAGTCAAAAACTATTAAGCCCCAAGCTACTGTCCAGTATCAAAACCCTCTAAATGTCAGATCTAAATGCCATTTCTTCTGAAGCACTAATTACACTGTTCTCCAGGGCATTAATGTCAATGTCTATAAGGAAATAGACAAATATAGTCATTGGCAAATACGTACGTAGATTAAATGCATTCAGTGTGCTCCAGAGAAAAGGTGTTCTCAGTGGGGTGCAAATGAAGGCATATCAAAGTCGTAACCACCAGTCTTCGGAGGATTCAGAGATTCTTCCTGCCAGAGGGAAGACAGCTATGCATTCCCTTCTGAGTTCAGCAGGCCTTATAGTTGTATTAACTCAAAGGAAAAAATATATAACCTCACTTAGGCTCTAGACATGGGATCACTGATATTTTGTCACGTCCAACCTCTTAACCAAAACACAAATAAAACTTTGGTACCTGTTCAATGTGTGAAAAATACTTGCAGCATGTTATCAAATCCTGTGAGAGACCAAAGCTTCAGATTAATCAATAATCCAAGCTGACTTCTGTTTTAGTGAATGAGGCCCAAGAGCTAGAAATCTTTCCGAAATTCAAGAGAGTGATTCCACTGACCAAAGCATAGGGTGTTTGCACTGAATCGGGCCCTGTTAAGAAAACAGCACTGTTGATGAAAAAAAGGTGGTTTTTGTGGGCTGTTTCATTGTGTTCCTCTTGATTCAACTATATATAACTCTAGAAGCAGGAAAAGGGGCAGGCAATGAGATTTCTAACCTTTGCACGTAAAAGTTATACCTTCAGGAACATAAAACCTTATTTTCAATACAGCACTTTGTAAACAAAATAGCCCCTCAACCTCAACCTTTAACAAGCCGTCTGCCTTTAATATTTGGAAACCAAAATTACTTTCTATCTTAATCGATGAAAAGCAAGCTTTAACTTATAAATGGATTTTTTCCAGAACTCTTTATAAACCACTGAAAATGGATGTTTATAATGGAAGTCCACTTGGTTTTCCATAAAGCTAATTCTGGCTGGATA
The DNA here is from genome assembly GCF_003031525.2 of Neophocaena asiaeorientalis asiaeorientalis. NCBI lineage: Eukaryota > Metazoa > Chordata > Mammalia > Artiodactyla > Phocoenidae > Neophocaena > Neophocaena asiaeorientalis. Next base: position 5,982,703 of record NW_020185327.1, read on the forward strand.
ATTCCCTTCAGGCAGCAGCAAGCATCGTTCTCCTCAGCTTTTGTATAATTACTACCAAGATACAAATATACTCCTATTTCAGGGGGAGCAGAGTGAGAAAACGAGAAGGGGAGATGATACGAGTGTCGAATGAATTCTCTAATACATTTCCCCACTAGAGGGAAAGATAAATTAAATGTGCGATAACAATTTAATAGCGAACAGCGATTGTACTATAGGAACCCTGATAGAAATAAGCATAATGGCACAATGAATTTTCCTGTGTGAGGAATGATTATTTGGAGCTTTAAGCTTTGACAATTCGTGTAAATCCTAACCATTTGTTAGCAATTAATGATATTAAATTGCTTCACATCTCCTTAGATAAACATCAGCCATCTTTCAAATCACTGTTGAAGAAATGCATAATCTAGCGCACATTACTGCAGAATTTTCTAAAATTTCTAAGAGGCATTTAATAGCGCTGTTCCAAGGAGAAATAAAAGCAATTAATCTTTACTGCTGATATAAATACATCAACAAATATTTGTTAAACCCACTTTGTGCTTAGCAGAGACAGCTAGTTGCCCATCAAAATCCATTTTTGCCTTCTAGAGTACAGACTTGTGTCTGGCAAGTGGCTGCTCAGGAAAGGGCTACATTCCCCAGTCACCTATGCCTCTGATATGGCCATATGCCTCAAATCTCCAATAACACTGACTGGAAATTATGTTTGTATTTGTGAGCCATGTTTTAAGAATGGGATGTGGCTCAGCTAAGCTCTTTGAGCTTCTGCAAACTTGAAGGTGGCAGCAAAGTTCTGGGGAGGGAGGAAATAGATAGTGAAAGTTACTAGCCCTGAATTCACATGTTTATAAACAAGAACACCCAGCTCGCTTAAATGAATAAGATATAAGTTACATTGCATTTAAGCCATTATATGTCTGTGGATCTATTTGTTACAGCATTTTGGTCCAGCCTGACTAATACAACAATGTCTTGTAGACTTTGTGAGACCCAGAAGGAAGTGAAAAACATTGCACTGCTTTCAAAAAGTAACTTTACTCTGGTTAAAGAGACAAAGAATACATGCAAAAGAAAAAAAGTAAAATAACAGCAAGCACGTAACAGTATAGTATTTTAAGAGATGCCAGAGTACAAGAGTAAGTTAAATAATGGTCGTTAGCACTAAATGGTAGGAGTTCAAAGGAAAAGACAGAAATATTTATTTAAAATACATTCATGCAGAAGTGGTGAGTTCTGCTGGTGAGAGCTACAGTTCAAGATACACTGCTGATAATAATAAAATCCTTTATAATGGGGTTTGCTCTTCTGGGAAATTCTTTACCTGGACAAATAAACCTAAAGTTCCAAATATCCACAACCCTTTTCTGATGTGCTGTGGTCCTCATTTTCACTAGTTCTAGCATCTCTGGCTGTAAGCTTATTCTTTATTTCGATGCCTACCTTTGACATGAATAGTCCACTTATATTTTTATTTTGTGTAGTTTCCTTAAAACAACACCTTGTGATCAATCTTATCCCATACTGTAAAAGGATTTCTATCATTATTCAGGGAGTAAATTTATAAATTCTAGCTGAAAGAGATTCAGTTCAAGTTCCAGCCCAAATTAGAAGAGTTCCAGAAATAAGCAAGATGCAGTCATATTATTTTCTTGACAACTACTTATTGAGTGTTAGTATTTGTTAGACATTGGGGTGTGATGAAGAGGAAAGGAATGTGGCCCATTTTCTTTTGGCCCTCATTTCTAATGAGGCTCTGCATAAAGGATGATGACATCATATCGTATACAGAAAGAAATGGATAGATTTAGCCTGTAAGCCTGGAGATGGCTCAATGGTAAAAAGATAACTGACCTCAAATATTTAAAGGTTTTTCCTATGGAATAGGGATTAGACTTATTCCTCATGGTTTCTGTCCACTGATGTATACCAAGCAATTACAACTGTGCCTGCCACCTAGTAGGAACACAAAAAGTATATTTTGAATGAATGAATGTCAGTCTAAGCCTGGGAACTTGATTCAGTTCCAAACCCTTCTCATTTGCCGCCTGAGGAATGGTGGTTAACTCTGTCACCTACTTGCTATGAGCCTTTGAAAAACATCAGTTAACTTCTTTGAGAACAGGGACTAGGGTGAAAGCTATAGGCAGCTCAATATATTTGGGCTCTAGATAAGGAAGCAATTTCCAAAGATGAGAGTGTTCAAACACAAATGGTCTTACTTTCCAAAGGGAATTCGTTCCTAGAGATTTTCATGCATGGTAGAAGGGATAACTGAGATTTTCTATGGGAAATTCAACTTTCAGATGTTAGAAGTTCTTGGTCAAGGGCTTAAGATATTATTAGCTCTTCAGTGGGAACGTGGGGGTACTTAGGAACAAGCAGAATGATGACCCTAGGACAGCTTGGAGAATAGATTGGGAAAGAGCCACACAGGGAAGCAGGACTCCTTCAAGGGTCCATAAACTGTGACTAGAGTACTAGACGAGGTTAATGAACTTAACTCAAAGGGAGGGACCCCATTAGAAGCTTTGTCCTGTGGAGTGGGCCACTCAGGGAAGCCATGTGCTTGGGACACACAGATACCAAGGACTCATCCCTGAGCCCCGGGTACAAGGCCTGTTTGCCCAAAAAAGCCCAGTGTGCTTGTTTGGGAGGGGAGAGCCAAGGCCCTTGGCAGTCCTGTTTGAACCACTTGGCCCTGACTGAGCCTGGAAGTTTGACTTACTTCTATGCCCTGTTAGGCAGGGGTAGGAAGGAGCTAAGGGTCTTCTCACCTGCTTCTTCACTCTGTGACTTGGAGAAGGCTACTCTGACCTCCAGGCTCATCGGTAAAATGAGGATAATAACATAGAGCTGGCAAGGTGGTTGTGAGAACTAAATAGAATAATTGGTTCTGAGCACATAGCTTGTTTCCTGATTTATGAGAAACTTGAAAATATTTTTCATTTTCACCTTCCTGTTAGGAAGCTTTAATTCATCTTCTGAGGAAATCAAATGATATTTTCAGGTTCATAGGACTAGAATGTGTCATTAGCTCACATCAGAGTGCACTCCTTAAACTACAATAAAGGCAAAGCAACCTTCAGGGTCACAGTCATCCAGTTTGGCAGTTTGTTTTGTAAACCCATCTATTTTTTGCCCCTGCCTGCTGGTGTTACCCCACATTAAGATGTGATGCCTTCGTGAAGTCCATGGACATTTGGAGGGTCTTCTCTAAAGTCAATGTAGCATCCTAAAGTCAATGTAGCATCCTAGAAAGGCAAACACATATTTTTACATTTATTTCCAATATGACAGAAAACCTGAGGCTACCATGTGTTCCTTCCTTCATCCAGGAAATCTTTCATTAAACAAGTACATTTCCCCTCTGACTAGGAATCACCAGGCTCGCACTGAATAAAAATATGTTGGCATTACAATAATCAAAGCAGAACCAACTCTGCCCTTCAGTCTTCAAGGTCCTTTCAAACCAAACAAAATATGGCCTCAGACACATCTCTCCCTAACAGTGCAGTCCTGTGGGAATGGGAGCAAATGGTCCTAATGCATTTTCAATTTACAAACCAACTTTTCCTATATTTAGATCAGTCAATTTATATCTGAGTCCAAAAATTCAAGAGGATGTGACATCTCTCCTCCCTAGCATAATTTTGTTTTTCAAAGAATCTTGTTCTCAAAAATTCTTACCCATCTCTCAGAAATAGGTTCTTTACTTGGTATATTTCCAACTACATAATTGTTTCTTTATTTTCATACTTGCAAACAGCCTGATCCACTTTGTCAGTACATGGCTTTGCTTTTTAAAGGGTCTATCTAGGATACATGCAACAAAAGCAATCACACTGTTGCCCAATATTGGAAAAATGGTCATTAATGCTTCTAATAATCTTTTCAGGGCACTTAAAATCAAAATCATACAGTATAATCCCTCCAAGACTATTAGATCTGAATTTGTTTTAGGTTTATCTATTTGGTTTGATTTGATTTGATAATAATCCCCTGATATCTGGGTAAGTCATCTGTCCTCAATATACTTTAATACGAATTAGATTTTTTTATTAGTTGTAGGTAGACAGTCACATAAGGACAGGGCAGAGTCAGGGCCAGGAAATATCAAAAGGTTTGGAAAATGTCCTAGAATAAGCACAGAGCATCAGAGGGAGATATGGTACTTAAAAACAAGGTTGAGGAAAAGAAGATGATCTGCATTTTTAAAAAAATATATTTTATTTCTCCACATGGGTGGTCAGAAGTGGCCCAAGTACTAAGCACCAGAGACAGAGTTTTGAAAAGTATGTAACATGATACTTCAGAATTAGAGTTTTGGAGTGCGGTTCATGGTGAGTGGTTAGTTCACGCAATTTTCACCTGGAAATCTGTCATTTCTGAAGCCCTACCAAAATTTTCATTCCCTAAGAAATAACTGATTTGCCTGGAAATCTAACATGTAGGAATTGAAAAAGGCAGATTTTTTTGCATGAAATCTTGTCTAAGTCAATTCCATGAGCACCCGTAATTTTTTTTTCTAATTGCAACCGCACCTCAAAACTTCTCATGCTCTGCTGAAATCCTGGTTGGAAGGGAATTTGAGGATATCAGGGCATGTGGGGGCCCTACCTTGCTGAGCAACTGAGCATGATTAACCGAGGAAGCAGGGAAGAGAGACACTAGGTAGAACAAGGAAGTCCGATGAGCTACAGCTCTGTGGACAGGCACTGGCAGAGGGGCATGCCATTCTTCGACTTGGCAGATGGTGAAAGGGAGACTCAGGGATTTGAGGAAGGAAGAGAGTTGGAGCATAACTGGGGCAAGATTTAAAACCCAGTCAAGTCACATGCTTAGTTGCTTCACCCACATCACAGTAGCTTTATGTTTTGTGACTCAGTTTTGCCTGATACAAAGCATTATGAAGGTGACCCAACCCATTCAGGCCAAACTGAAGGGGGTAGGACTTTCCAGAAAGTCTTAAAAGCCTAAACAATAGATGCCCATCAAATAGACTAACAAAACAAATGCTGATAAAGAAAGTGGGCATTAAGAAGACAGAGGACAAGGAAATGGAGATTAAACACATTTGCAGATTGAAGAACTGGCTTTAGAAAAGACGTCTGCAGGACACCAGGACACCATCTTAAGACCTCACCTTAGATTTACAGACTTGCAGAAATAGGCAGAGGTGACATGTCCAAATGACCATCATTATTACTATTAATTTTTCTTGTTATTCCCTTCCTTTTATTCCTGGTATGGCCTGAGAAATATGGGTGCATGGTTGTCACAACAGGACTGTGGTACATGATTGATGAGAAGACACCAACAGGCACAGTTAAAGATGCAAATAGTCTTTATAAACTAGCATAAGTAAACTGATGGAGATAGTTGACAGAGAACAACACAGCATGCTCCCAGATGAGAGGACAAGAGCCCCAGGGTTGCAAGTCTCCTGTAAGGTGCGGGTTCTGAACCACACGTGGTGTGAACACTTCACCAAGTACAAGGAGCTCACAACTACCGCTCACATGGTGTTGGTGGAGTGAGGGGGGAGGGGATTCTTTATACTCTCCTGTTCAGTCCCCATATTCATCTTCCCATTTTCTTCATCTGGAGATTCTTGTTCAGTCTGCCTATTCGCCGCATGCAAGGAATAGCTACAAACCCACCCTGGTGTGCATTTGACCTGGCAAATCCAAGACCTTCTTCAAATGCATAGCATCTCTTAAGAGGTCCAAGGATCAGGCTTGTTTCAGGTCCATTTCTGTAGAGGACATGATGTACTTGTTCATTCTAAATAGCTAAAGTTGGGGTTTCCAAACCTGGCTAGTCTGCAAATGGTGACTTCTGGGAAATGTTCTGTTTGAAGATATCCTTAGAAGTTTCATCCAATTTCACTTTGATTGCTTTCAGGCCTTGGCTGATTTTTAATGTCCCCAGCTGATCTAAGCAAGCTGGCAAGTGGAAGCCTAATTATAGCATCTACTTTTGACCACTATAAAGGATGCAGCAGCAGCCAGAGCTGCTAAGCTCAGCCAGAGTAGAGCTAATAAAAGAGCCCTAGACCATGGCCCCCAGGATGCTCAGGTTGTGAGGACCCTTATTTAACACCTAAAAGAAACTCTGCAGAGTGATGATGGCAAAAACATATATAATAAAAACAGTACACTGAATTCAGCAGAGCTTTAAATTAATTTACTGGGCTAAAAAGCATTCATGTGCATATTGATAAATACTGCACATGTGAGACATGTCATTTATCTAATCTACAGTAATGCTTAGTGTATATATTCATATTTGGGGTCTGTGACTAAAGTTTTAAAATCATACTACTTGATTAAGAGTCCAACGACCCAAGTTCTAGTTCTGGCACCGATGCTACTAGCAAAGAAGCAAGTTTAGCAGCTTCACAGCTCTGGAGTGACTCCCCTTTCTTCATCTATAAATAAAATAAGGCAGTTGGACATTTGTCCAAGTTTTTTCCTGAAGTTTCTCACCAGCATCACCTGGTGAAACTTATTGAAACGTGGACTTTTTTGGACTTATCCCAGACTTGGATTGGGAATCTCTAGGGAAGGAACCCAGAATACTTCACTTGTAGGAAGTTACCCCAGTGACAAAGAAATACACTAACATTTAGAACCATTTGTTCTGGTAGTTTCTGAGGCCCTCTGTTTTTGACATCACATGGAGACAAGGACAAAGCGACCATCTCTATCTACCTCGACTAGCTCTAAGAAAAAGGTAAATTTTTTAAAAAATTATTTTATTTATTTTTGGCTGTGTTGGGTCTTCGTTGCTGTGTGTGGGCTTCTCTTGTTGCGGAGCATAGGCTCTAGGCATGCGGGCTTCTGTAGTTGTGGCTTGCAGGCTCAGTAGTTGTGGTGCATGGGCTTCGTTACTCCACGGCATATAGGATCTTCCGGACCAGGGCTCGAACCCATGTCCCCTGCACTGGCAGGAGGATTCTTAACCACTGAGCCACCAGGGAAGCCCCAAAAAGGTAAACTTTTAAAAAAATTTTTATTGGAGTACAGTTGCTTTACAACGTTGTGTTAGTTTCTGCTGTACAGCAAAGTGAATCAGCCATATGTATACATATATCCCCTCTTTTTTGGATTTCCTTCCCATTTAGGTCACCACAAACCATTGAATAGAGTTCCCTGTGCTACCCAGTAGGTTCTCATTAGTTATCTAATTAGTTTTATATATAATAGTGTATATAAGGAGGGGGGTGGGATGAATTGGGAGATTGTGTAAAAATTGCGTAAAAGGTAAATTTTTAAAAGGTAAATTCAATTTGATCTGAATGGGTTAAATCACCTTCATAGTGCTTTACATTGGGTAACTGAGTCATAAAACATAGATAAAATGAGATCAGTGAAGGTGCTCAACATTTTGAGTCAAGAAGACACAGATTTAAATCCTGCCTTAGTTATGTTCGAACCCTCTTCCTTCCTCAAATCCCTGAGCTTCCATTTCTCTGTGTGTCAAGAGTGTATGGTGGGCTTCCCTGGTGGCGCAGTGGTTGAGAGTCCGCCTGCCGATGCAGGGGACGCGGGTTCGTGCCCCGGTCCGGGAAGATCCCACATGCCGCGGATCGTCTGGGCCCGTGAGCCATGGCCGCTGAGCCTGCGCGTCCGGAGCCTGTGCTCCGCAACGGGAGAGGCCACAACAGTGAGAGGCCCGCGTAATGCATAAAAAAAAAAAAAAAAAGAGTGTATGGTGATAATAATGCCAACATGGAAGCAACCTAACTGTCCATCAACAGATGAATGGATAAAGAAGATGTGGTACATATATACAATGGAATACTACTCAGCCATAAAAAGAGTGAAATAATGCCATTTGCAGCAACATGGATGGACCTAGAGATTATTATATTAAGTGAAGTCAGACTGAGAAAGACAAATATCTTAACACTTATATGTGGAATCTAAAAACTGATGTAAATGAACTTATTTACAGAACAGAAGTAGACTCACAGACAAAGAAAAGAAACTTATCATTACCAAAGGGGAAAGGGGGGAAGGGATAAATTAGGATTTTGGAATTAACATATACACACTACTATATATAAAACAGATAAACAGCAAAGACCTATTGTATAGCACAGGGAGCTATGTTCAGTATTTTGTAATAGCCTATAATGGAAAAGAAACTGAAAAAGAAGATGTGTGTGTATGTGTGTATGTGTGTATAGCTGAATCACTTTGCTGTACACCTGAAATTAACACAACACTGTAAATTAACTATACCTCAGTTTTAAAAAATAGTTTTAAAAAAGTGTATAATGATGACAATGCCTATATCGAGAGTATGACTGCAAAAGTTTCTATAAAAAGGAGTTTAGGAGGGGCAACCTGGGAGGAAGTGCAGGGTCGGAAGTGAGATAGGGGATTGGTCTTGAAAACTCATTAGCTTCTCAAGGTCTATTCGATGTGGCTTTGGTAGAAGTGGGAGCGGGGAGGAACTGATGAAGATCTACTAGCACTACTCATATGATTATTATGAGGATTAATAAGAAAATATAGATTTTACACAGCAGAGTATCTGACACAGAAGAAAAATCAATGAATAACTGTTCTCATTACTGAGTTGGGTTCAGTGAAATTACTGGAATTTTATTCTTTTTGACTGTCAAAAATGGCAATTCCATATGGCTGCAATGTGATATAATTTAATACTGAAATCCCAATATGACATAATAAGTCCATGTCTACCAAGTTATTCAGATCCTTTTTAAGTAAGAAAAAGTGAGAGAGGTATTACTGACAGTATAGTGATTTTTTCTTTTCATACTGATTTTTTTATTTTAATGAAAATTCAGAAGGCTTTACCTCAGGTCACACTATAGTCATTTTTCTGAATAATGGTAAAAGTGAGGAAGCAGGTGGAAGTTTTGATAGAAAACACCCAGGAAGAAGTCAGATGAGGGGTTTTGATGTCTTGTTCTATCATTGTAACAGGCTGTCCGTCTTGTAGAGCATACCCTGTTTCAGTGACTTTAATTATGACCTGAAACTCTCCTGATCAGGTGATAATGTGGCTCACAGACTCCATTTGGTGCTTAAAAAAGGCACAGAATCTCTGCCTGTTGGTAACGGATTGCTCCGCACTTCCTTCCCTCAGAGGCCACCTTATAAACAAGATCTAGTCATATGGGGTGTAAAAATAATTAATGGGGGCTTCCCTGGTGGCACAGTGGTTAAGAATCTGCCTGCCAATGCAGGGGACACGGGTTCGAGCCCTGGTCCAAGAAGATCCCACATGCCGTGGAGCAACTAAGCCCGTGAGCCACAACTACTGAAGCCCACGTGTCACAACTACTGAAGCCCACATGTCACAACTACTGAAGCCTGCACACCAGGAGCCCAGGCTCTGCAACAATAGAAGCCACTGCAATGAGAAGTCCGCGCACCACAACGAAGAGTAGCCCCCACTCGCCGCAACTAGAGAAAGCCAGTGCGCAGCAACGAAGACCCAGGGAAGCCAAAAATAAATTCGTAACAAATAAATAAATAATGGACCTGACTGAGCTATTAATATTACGTTACTAACCAGACGAGATATCAATCTAATTTAACTTGCTAATTTCACATTCATGTTTTATCTAACAGCTAAGTGATGAATGAATCATTTTGACTTTCATATGTTTATACTTTATGTTTTTAAATTTCATGAGTGTGTATGCCTTGATTTCTTTTTTAATTTTCCTGTAAGTTCTCATAGAATACTTTGAGAACTTTCTAAATGGAAGAACATATAGGTAAGATTTCCCGAGCTATAACCACTCACTTCAAATGTCTCACCCAGCAAATATAACATTTGCCACTTCCTGAGTCCAAATACTCAGGATATTACATAAGAATATGAGAACCAAGGCAGAGAAATACACGCCTAAATATTTCATCAGAATCCCAGAATCACAAAGAATCCAGGTTTGGCTAAATGCAACCATGATCATCACTCTTGGTCAATAATAAGCCATTAACTCAAGCATTGTAGCTCTCAGGTGACAGAGGAAAGCAGAGGAAAAAAGTATTATTTTAAAATTAGATTTGGTAAGGATTTTCTTGTGTATTTCATGTTTACTTTGTTGCTGTTTTTTGTTTAGTTGAAAGAGGATGAAGGAAGAGAGAATTTTTCTATCTGAACTTTTCTCCACCTCCATCCCTGACTTGATCTCTGGGTCACCCTGGGGAACCCCTATGACACTATTTCTTTGTCTATTAGTGTGTGATGTAAGTGAAAAAAGAATGTTGAGAACTAAGAACAATGGACGTGGGACAGTGATTGCAGCTCTTAAATTTCCTTTGATTTGATTCAGCTTGACATAAGAAACAAACAAATAACCAAACCAAACAAACAAAAAACCCATGTTATTTCCAGTTCTGGTTCAGCTTCTGACATGAGACTGGGAAACTGAGAGAGCAAAAACCCTGAAAAGGGTGGGAGAAGCATACTCTAGCCAAGCTAACACTGCCCAGAAACCATAAAGACAATGAAGTGAAAATCTTGGCACCTTTGGAGATTGAAAGGGAAATGCATTGAGGATGGTCTTATAGAGAACATGGGGCTTGGGTTCATCACAGCCACTAATCTAATTTATATCTCTACAGATCTGCCAGTTCTGGGCCTTTCACATAAATGAAGTCATACAATATACTGTCTTTTTTGACTGGCTTCTTTCACAGTAGGATTCAGGATGCTGGAGAAGCAGTAGGTAAACTACAACCAGAGGGCCAAATCTGGCCACATACATTTGAGATTTTGGGGTTTTCTTTTAGTTCAACTGAGATCTAACTGACAAAACTGTAAAATATTTAAATATTTAAAGTGCGCAACATCATGATTTGATATACATATGCATTGTGAAAAGATGTCCACCATGAGTTAATTAACATGTCCATCACTGAACATATTTATACTCTTTTAAAAAAAACACTTAAATTCGACTCTTATCAAATTTCAGTTATACAACACAATATTATTGACTATAGTCACCATGCTATATATTAGATTCTCAGACTTTATTCATCTTATAACTGAAAGCTTATACCCATTTACCAGTCTCTTCCTATTTTTCCCACCTCTCAGCGCCTGGAAACCACCATCTTCTCTCTGCTTCTCTGTGTTTGACTTTTTTTTGATTTTGGGGTTTTTCTTAGATTCCACATATAGGTGATACCATGCAGAATTTGTCTTTCTCTTTCCAATAGTTCATTGGTAGTATATAGAGATGCAACTGATTTTTATATAATGATTCTATAACCTGCAGTTTTACTGAAATTGTTTATTACTTCTAATACATTTTTATTGGAGTCTTTAGGGCTTCTAAATATATATAATATCATGTCATTTCTAAACAGAGATAATTTTACTTCTTCCTTTCTGATTTAGATGCATTTACTTCTTTTCCTTGCCTAATTGCTCTGGCTAGGACTTCCAGTACTATGTTGAATGAAAGTGGTGAGAATGAACATCTTTGTCTTGTTTCTGATCTTAGCGGAAAAGATTTCTCCTTTTCACTATTGAGTACGATATTAGCTATACGTTTGCTAGATATGGCCTTTATTATGTTGAGGCACATTCCTTTTATACTTAGTTTGTTTAGAGGTTTTATCACTAAAAGATGTTGACTTTTGTCAAATGCTTTTTCTGCATCTATTGAGATGATCACATGATTTTTACCCTTCATTTTGTTAAGGTGGTATATCTCATATTGATCTGTGGATGCTGAACAATCCTTACGTCATATCCCTGGAATAAATCCCATTTGATCATAGTGTACTGTAACAGTCCTTTAATGTACTTTTAAATTTGTTTTGCTAATATTGTGTTGAGGACTTTCGCATCTATGTTTAGCATCTATGTCTGCTAATATTTTGTTGAGGACTTTTGCATCCAGGATACTGGCCTGTAGTATTCTTTTCTTGTGGTGTCCTTGCCTGATTTTGTATCAGGGTAATGCTGGTCTCATAAAATGAATTTGGAAGTATTCCCTCCTCTTCTGTTTTTTTGGAAGACTTTGAGAAAAATTAGTATTAATTCTTTAAATGTTTGGTAGAATTCAGCATTAAATCCATCTTGTTCTGAAATTTTCTTTGTTGGGTAGTTTTTTTTTTTTTTTTTTTTTTTTTTGCGGTATGCGGGCCTCTCACTGTTGTGGCCTCTCCGTGCTCCGGACGCGCAGGCTCAGCGGCCATGGCTCACGGGCCCAGCCGCTCCGCTGCATGTGGGATCTTCCCGGACCGGGGCACGAATCCGTGTCCCCTGCATCGGCAGGCGGACTCTCAACCACTGCGCCACCAGGGAAGCCCTGTTGGGTAGTTTTTGATTATTGATTCAATCTCCCTAAAAGTAACTGGTTTGTTCAGGTTTTCTATTTCTTCATGCCTTGGTCTTGGTAGATTGTATGTTTCTAGGACTTTATCCATTTACTCTAGGCTATCTAATTTGTTGGTTTATAACTGTTCCCGGTAGTTTCTTATAATTCTTAATATTTCAGTGTTAGCAGTTCTAATGTCTCCTCATTCATTTCTGATTTTATTTGAGTCCTTTCTCTTTTTTTCTTAGTTTAGCTAAAGGTTTGACACTTTTTCTTACCTTTAAAAAAAAAAAACAGCTCTTAGTTTTATTGTCTTTTTAGTTTCTACTTCATCTTTTTCTGATCTGATCTTTAGCTATTTTTTTCTCCTGCTAAATTTGGGATTAGTTTGTTCCTTTCTAGTTTCTTGAGGTGTAAAATTAGGTTGTTCAATTCAGACTTGTTTTTCTTGGAAACTATGTATTCAGGCTCCTTTCAGGGAAAGAGTGGAAAATAGGCACTTTTGCCTTCTCTCTTTGCACTGAGCCCTGGGGGATAGCCACAAGGGCTGTTCAGGTCCCCATTAAGAACTACTTCTTTATATGCTATAGTCTTGTGGGTCTTGTGGATGCTGGCTCCACTGGCTTTCAGAGCAAGGGGTCCATCCCTCAGCTGTCAGCCTTAAAGGTTATCAGCACTATATGTGTGGCCCAAACACTTCACTCCTCAGGGAGAAGCTGGGATTTAGCAGTTCCCTCTTGATTGTATGGTATTGTGCTGGGGTGGGATTGTTCTCAGCCTTTCTTACCTGTCTTGATGTGGATATTTTCTTACTCTCCACATGTACAGGAGACATTCATCTCATTTCTGGATTTCCTTCAGAAGGAATTGCTTCATGGGTAGCTGTACATTCAATGCATCCATGAAAGGAGGGAAGTTCAGGAGCCTCCTGTATCACCTTCTTGGTCCTTCCCTCCACACCCATTTGTTTGCATGTTATCTATGGTTGCTTTCATTCAACAACAGCAGAATTGAATTGAATTAAGTAGTTGCAACAGAGAACATATGGCTCACAAAACTGAAAATATTTACTATCTGACCCTTTACAGAAAAAAATTGTTGATCTCTGGACTGTAGTAATTCAAAAGGAAGGGAAGAATATCACAACAAAAGCAGGAAATTATGAATAAGCATAATACATTAGCGGGCAGAAAGGACATCAATCTGCTCTAAGCAGGATACCCTGGAAGTGGTGAGTGGGGGAAGGAAAGTATCAGGTTGGAAAGTCCACATTATAAGTATAAATAGTCTTGATTACCAGATCAAAGTGTTTTCACTTCTTTCTGCATGTAGAAAAACAAGCCATTTGAAGGGTCTTTCTTTAGTATTATGAGGTTGTTATTTTAATTTAGCAGTTATATAAGATAAACTAAATAGGAAATCCCCAGAAAAACTTACCTTCAGGATGCATCATACAGAAGACTGGAAATGGACCAACTCAGGTAAAAACTAGGATTCCCTGATACTCCATTCCCTTATACTCCATTCCCTTATACTCTAGTTCAAAGATTGCCTCTTCTCCATAAGAGTGAACCATTTATCGATTTTTTTTTCCAAAGTGAACCACTTAGATTTTCTTACTCCAAGCATTTTTCCTCTCCTTCCTTGTTTTTTCTACTTTCCACCCTTAACTTACTGCATATATAGCTCTGCCAGCTTGGATCAATTCTTAAAGCCTCAGAAGAGACATCTCTTGCTGAAGCTGGATTTGCTGCTCAGCGGCAGCCTGAAAGTTAATAATGGGACCCTATCACCAAATAATAACCATTACTTTCCTCCTAATGTCCCTGAAACATTATTAAAATGTAGCACTATAGCCCCTTATAGGCAATTTACCTCTGTAAAAGGTCATCTGCAAGTACAGTACTTAAAAATATGCCACAAGGAGCTGTGAGATTACGTGCTGAACCATTCACCACCCAGCATAAGTCTTACATCAAATGGTCACATTTTAAATGTATCCGCTCTCTCTTACACATGGCAATGGAATGTTCTCTGGTACATGTTCATTCACAGCAGAACACATCCCATCTCCCTCAGTTTTCTAAATGTTTTGAGCATTCCTTGGGCTTAGGGATGCTAACAAAGCAAACGCTTAGGCAAGTGAGCTTTACCTTCAATGAGTCTTACCACTCTTTTCCGTGACCTGAAAGATACCAAGGGTCTTCATGCTTCCCATAGACTATCCATAACCCCCTACTTCAACCACATTTTAGCTTTCTTTTCTCAACAGTATCTTATGCTCTAGACTTTACTCAATTTCTGCTTCTCCCAAAAGACTGACACATCGAGGAAGTTCCAGTTTACACTCTCCGTTGGTCAGCTTTAACAAAATATTATAGACTAGATGGTTCAACAGCAGAAATTGATTTCTCACAGCTCTGGAGGCTGGGAAGTCCAAGGTCAAGGACACAATCAAGCAAAAAATATAAAGGAACTAACACAGGGAGAAGAAAGTTGTTGAGATAAGAAGATTAAAATGATTTTTTTTAAATATCAGTGGACTAATAATAGAAAATATTCCATCCATGAAGCAAGAACAGGATATTCTAAGAAAGAAAATTCAGAGAACAAATTAAAACAACTCATAAATTAAAAGCACGCTAGGAATCAAGAGTTTCAGAAAAAAGATAAAATATATGCTTGAAGAATTCTCCAGGAAGTAGAGCATAAACAAAAGAGATAAAAATGAGAAAGTAAAGATAAGAAAGCTGAAGGTCCAACCCAGAAAAACAAATTGAAATTAAAAGAGTTCTTGGAAGAGAAAAGAGAGGAAAAGGACAGGAAGAATCATGAATAAACTAGTTTAAGAAAACTTCTAAAAAACTGAAGGATAGTTTCCAGGTTGAAAAGTCCTACAAGAATCCAGCAAAATGCCTAATAATACAGAAGGCATAATACTGTAAAAATGCACCTCACTGGTGTGTTGGAGTACCAGTTGATGGTGTATTAAATTAAGAATATTCAGATTACGACCTGCTGAATGGGGAGGCACAACGCACCCACCCACCCATGGGCCAGCAGGTAGCTCCCCCTCAGCATCCCAGCTCCCACCTCGGAAAAGTGAAAACTCAGGGGTTGTTTTGATTAAAGACCCAGAACATTCACACAAAGGACATAAAGTCAAAGATTTATTACTTACAGATCCCACAAAGAGGAGAGGGGGGATGCAATGAGCTGGGGAAAGGGCAATCCTCCATCCCGGGTCACAAGCAAGTAGGAGATGGCAGGGTACCAAGCCCCTATTATTTATATGGTGGTTGGGACAGAGGTCACTAATTTTTCATCGGCTCAACTGTAAGTGGTTATTTTAAAAGATGCCCTGGGAAAAGCAATGGCAGAGCTTGTGATAGGAATCCTAAGCTCAGGTCCTTCCTAAATGTCTAGACTCTGGGCATGAGCAGGATAGTCATACATACATGTAAAACACCTAGGCAGCAACTCAAAAGAGCTGTTTTCTCATTACCATTTGGAGATAGTAGTAGATATTTAACTACCCCAGTTAGAAGAAAAAGAGTCTTCAGATTTCTGAAAAGCAACACTGAAACCTGTATCGATGCCTTCACAGTTCTGAAGAAAAACAATTTCCAACATAGAATTCAATACCCAGGCAGACTACCAATCAAGAATAAGAATACCCTGAAAATATTTTCAAATCAATCAGTTCTCAAGCTATTAACCTCCCACAAATTTCTTTCATAGAAAGCTATGAGGAGATTTTTTTTTTCCCCAAAATGAAGAAGTAAACTAGGACAGAATACTTTATGGGACATAAGAAACAAGAGATAACAATACAAGAGAGAAGCAGAGAACCACCAGGATGATGGTGAAGAGGGTTCCCAGTATAACTACTATGCACCAAATGCAGAGTGTAATGAGTCCAGATTGAAGCAAGTTCCAAAATTTGTGGCCAGGAACAGCGCAGGGCCTCATATTTACAGCCAGCTTTTCCTCCAGAGTGAAGTGTTAAGCATACTAAAATTAAGAGAACAACCACTTTTATTGGTGGCATCCATCACGGTGACAGTGTATGGCTAAGACTAAATGACAAGACAATAAAGAAATATGTTCCTATCAGAATGCTTACATCAAAGCCTGTTTTCTCTGTTTTAATCAATGTCCTGGCAAGAGCTATCTCCATCCTATAAACTACAATGCAGAATAAAGCACAAATCTGCACAAAAGGAATTCTCCTATGTACACAGTAGCTTATATATACATGGAATATTTCTGAAGGATTCTTTTTTTTTTTTGATACTGAATGTTTATTCAAGACTAGTATGCAGAACATTTACAGTCCCATGGAGGACTCACAAATATTTTAAATTCAGGATGTGGATTTAACATTCACAGTGCATAAGGCGAAAGGTGTATCAACTATGTACCTGCAACTTCATGTGAAAGAGAATTTTACTTTAGCAAATACTTCCTTTACATAGAGGGAAATATCCTTAAACATATCTACTTTAATTTTAGTATACTCAGAGTAGGGAAAAAACAGTGTTTCCTTTTATACAGGTCTCAAGAATTAAATAAAATTGACTCCATAGATCATGGTTAAGAAACACATGGTAAAGAATGGTTTCAAAATACTTATATTTTTGTTTTCAATGAAACTCCCCCAAATTGATTTTCTTTAACAACAAAGAGTCTTTATTCCACTTGATAACATTTTTCATGTTAAGCGATATTATATGCTTGTCCTCTTTAAACATTTAAAACAATTAGGACATAGAGGCATTATCTAAAGTTTCAAACTGACAGAGAAGTCAGTTTACACATCTTCGTCTTATGAATAGTGAATAAAACAAGGTACATTCTGTTGTGAATGTAATGAGAAAAAGTACTCTTAGCAATAAAGTAGCCCTCCCTCTTTACCATTACTTTCATTCCATCACACAGAAGGCAAAGAAAACAATTCCAATACTTCAATATCTGCTAAGGATGATCTATGGCCCTTGGAGTATATGTATGCGTGGACACACCCCACATGCACATCTATGTAAGTATGTCTGTCTGTATGTATTTAATCAATACAACTGGAGGAATTACATACAACCATGAAAAAATACAATAAATGCAATAAATGAAAAATACTAAGTGAATAAAAGTTAACATAAGCCATAGGAGATTTCAGAGAAGCGACAGGCCCGTGGATAAGAGATTAAGACTTCAAGGTGAAAGTGACATTTGTTCTGAACCCTAAAGGACAACTATAACTGTGAAAAGCTGGGAGATGAAGGTAGGAGATTCCAGCTTCAGAACTGTGAATTAAGATTTTTAAAGACGCATGCTCACCAAAGCATTTCCGGAAGAAAAAAATGGAAGAGCATAAGCGGAAGGGGGAAAAGAGGAATCTATGGAGGAGACCTTATATGCCTTAACTTTGAACTCTATTCTGGAATTACCAATGAACCATTAATGGAATTTTAAACCAAGAAGTGGTATGATCAAAGCAGTCCCTTAAGGTCAAAAGGCAGGTATGCAGGCAATACTGGATAAGGAAGAGACTGAAGGTAGTAAGTCATAATCAGAATGGTTTAGGAGAAAGTGACAGATTTAATATACTTTTGTTTATACTACTGGCATACAAAGGACAGGGAAGAATGCCAAAAACTCTCAGCCTATCACAGGTATGACTCACTTAACAACAATGTGGTTTTTGTAAATCCATTAATACCCAGAGATATTTTGATCTTTTGATTCTCAGTAATTCAGGGCCCACACTTAATTGGTGAACTTCAGCTTCCTTACCAGAGGGCTAAGATCTCTAAAGCAGTATGTATGTAATAGTGTACCTAGCTTCTTTAAGATACCCCAGGGCTAAATGTGAATCTGTATCCCCTAGCAGTGGCTCTCAAGCTTTTTACTGAGCCTAAGAATTACCAGGGCAGCTATGTAAAATGCAGATTTCTAATCCTCATTTTAGGCCTACAGAATATATGTTTTTTTTAAGAGGTATCCCAGGTAATTCCTCAAGTCCACCTTAAACAAGTCATTTAAGCTCCCTAGCTTTGCTACCATTATCTGTAAAATAGGTACAATATCACTGTCTTACAGAGGTATGAGAATTAAATGATATAATATGTATTATTAAGTATCCAGGAATAGCCCTGGCACTTTGTAGATGCTAATATGATAGCTCTACCTTCTCCTTTACATGTTAATTTTGGATTTACTGATACTGGGTTTCTTAAGACTAGAGGATAGTTTCCCAGTAGACTTACAGAGTCCCTATTTGTTCTATTAACTAATAAAAGAATATGGAACCTTAGGAGAAGCTTTTCTCTTCCTCTTTCTTTTCTGCTGCAAATAAGGTAGTTATATGTGCTTTTCTTCTGTCTTTTCTTACAAATAAAGACTGGCCTTCAAACTTGGATCAAACAAGCAACACAGAGAAAGTAAGCCAAAATGAGTGAAGAAAGAACTGTTAGGCCCATCCACTTCCAGAACTCCTCCCTTCAACTTTTCTCCTCTTCTTGCCAGCTTCCTGGCAAATTGAACAAGGTTGTGATGGTTAAGAGTTGGGGCTAGACACAGGGGTGCTGTAGGTGCTATCACCCTTCCAGCATGTGCTTAACCTCCTGGTTTGCAGAGGGCAATGGCATGCATTCACTTGGATGCTAAAGACAAGCCCTTTCCTTGGCCAGGGGGTCTGACTACATGAGGCAGGACACTGTACAAGAGGCCTCACATCTGACTCTCATTTAGAGTCCAGAAGGCCCACTCCTTCAGCCATATCCTACATCCTGGCCTTTTAGTTACTTCTAGGAGGTCTTGTTGGTATATTAAGAAAGGAAAATAGGGTCAAATCCTAGCTTCACCACTGACTTAGCTGTGTAACACTGAACAAGTTATTTAAGCCCAAATTCAATTTTCTCAAGTTAATTTGAAGCTGTTCTGTAGGCAGTGGGGAACTGATGGTTTTTGAGGAGGAAAGTAACAAACAAAATTAGCTCCCTTAACCTGCTGTATAGCACAGGGAGCTCAGCTCAGAGCTCCGTGATGGCCCAGTTGGGTTGGATGGCGGGTGGGAGGTCCAAGAGGGAGGGGATGTGTGTATGCGCATGGCTGATTCACTTCACCGTGCAGCAGAAACCAACACAACATTGCAAAGCAACTATACTCCAATAAAAAATTTAACCAAAAAAAAATAGCTCTCTTCTCCCAAAACAGTGCCCCTCCAAAAGAAACCAAACACAGACTAATTTTTTAATTTACATTTTTTCTGTTAAAATAAAAAACTAGAGTTAAATTCTCAAAGTCTAAATTAGACTAAATATAAAACTGCTATACAACGCACTGAAAGGATTTATAGTTAGCATCCCTCAAAAGTATCTAGTCATCTTCCACCTTTTTCCTTTTTCCTAAATTCATTCTGCTCTAGTCTTCACTATCATCACATGCACTTTATTCCATCAAACATCATTTTTCAGGAACAACCTACCTGAATAATCATTAAGCCTCTTTAGAGCTTTCCCAAACTTAAACTTTGTCGTTTTGATTATACACCCCAAAGCATTACTTTCCTCACTTTTTTTGCTTAGTACCAGAATGTTCTAAAAAGAAACAATAAAAGTTGTTTATTTCCCTAAAAAGAAAGATCAGTATATCCAATGGCTATTAAGTTAACCACTTAATAAAACACATCAAAAACTACTCATCCTTATGTTAATTAACTGAAACACAAAATGGCTTCTCGTAACTTGTTTGCTTTCGAAATACTTCACATTTCAACCCCATATCCATACAAAGAGAGAAAATCCAAACATACTCTCCTTACCTAAAATCAGCAGAGAAGGCTAAAAAGCATTATTTAGGACTTTTTTAGACCTTGAAAAACAGTTACACTCCCAATGTGTATCTAAATTACACATCAGTTTTTATCCTGTGACACTGCTTCAACTTAAGTTCATCATAGTTAAATTGACTGGGCTACTGCTTCATCTTTCAAGTCAGATGGAGATTCTTTTGCATCAAGGCTCTTATTCAAGATTTCTTCTTCAGCAAAATTGACTGTTAAATTAGGCAGAAGTTTTCCAAGACTACATGGTATTGTGGTTCTCAATCTTTGTTCCACTGGAGAAAACCTAATTAGCGGTGAAAGAGACCGTTTTCTTTCACCAAGGGACATGCGTGAAGATGGTTTTGTATAGTCAGCGTGCAAATCATGAGTGCCCAAACAGTTAAGCATATCATCAGTTTGCATGTATTGGGAAGTAAGGCTCAGTTCAGGTTTGTCTTTCAAGTGTTTCAGGATTAGAGAGGCAAATTTCTTCCCTTTGCTTGGACAGAGATTTCTTCAGAGCTTCATATCCACTGCAAGTAGCCTGTGAATTAAAGTCTGATTCTGGAGTAGTTTGTCTTCCTTCCACAACACCTTCTGGGAAAACGCCACTGTGCAGAGGACTATTTGGTTCCAGTTTAAAATTGGCCTCTGTACTACTGGAGCTATTAAGACTTAAGTGACCAACTTCTTCTGGAAGAGTTTCATGTAATATGCCAAAATCACTATCTTTAAAATTGGAACTAATTCCACTTGATACCTGAAAAGAGTTCCATAACATACTTTTATGCGTGGAAAGATCTCTGTAAAAAGCTTTCGAGTGGTCTGAGATTTTAATATACCATTCTTCACTGCTACCTATCACATCTCTCCTACTGCCTACAGCAGGGGAGAATGTCTCTATTTGGCTAGTTTCTAAAAGCTTGTTCTGTAAAGCTGTACATTCCAAATCTTGCTTACAAATTATGTCCTTATTTAACAAATCTGACAGATTTTGTGTTGTTGGTTCACCTATGTAACTGGTCACCACAGGTTTCTGAAGCACACACTTAAGGCAATCTGAAACAACTTTCTCTTCAGGCAGATGAGAATGGCTAGAATCGGACACAGTGGTTGCTGAGAAAAAACTGGCCCTGTTAAACTCTTTTTGATCATGCACCACAGGTAAGGATTCTGGCAACACTTCTCTATGTTCAGTATCCATCTGAATTGGTTCTGTACTTCTGTTTTCTTCTATTTTAACAGCTTTTCTCCATGAGCTCCTAATATCACTTATCAAGTTTTCTGGAGTTCAGGGAACTTGATTCCTTGTTAAGAACAGGTTAGAAACTAGAGAGTCAATTAGTTCCTCTAACATTACTTCTTTTCCTTTAGAAGGTTGTGGTGAATCAGCTAAAACTGCCCTTGCAACCTCTTCTACCAGATGATCTTGCTATTTTTGGAATGGATCACATTTTTAGCTGGCAGAGACCCTCCAAATGCACTACTCTTTGCAATATTTGATGATGAAGAGTCTTCCACTTCAAATTCTGGTGTTTTCTTAGAAATTGTTTAATTTTTCTCTCTAGAAGATGTCAGCTTCCTGTCCTTTTCAAGTAGCGTAACACTGTTTCTATCTGATGGTGAAATGAGCTGTAACAGGAAAGAAGCAGGGCTCTTGGCTAGATCACATTTAGTTTCCAGTATGTCACTTGCCCTTCTTGCAATCATTTTCCTGGATATGTTCCTTAGGTGTATCTGGAAGTGAAGCAGGGTACTGCAAAAGAATACTCTTTGTGTATGCTTCTTCTGAGGCAGGATCAAATGAAAGGGGAGACATAGGTGGTAAAAGATCCACAGCTGGAGTCCAACCTTTAATTAGACTGAAAGGAGACAGGCTGAGAAATTCTTTCCAAATTTTATGCCATTCTTCTTGTTTTTCAACAATAGAATGTCTTATAGTTGTGAGATCTTCTTTTATTTTATACCTCATATGTTTCAGATCTGACAGTCTTTCTCTCTGAAATTTGGTCTCTTTTTCAAGGAAGTGAAGGTCTATTGTCAGTCTTGCTTGGTTAGCCTGACAATGTTCATATTTCATTACTTTCAAGACTTCATTTAATAACTGAATAACTGTTAAGAGATTCAATTTTCCAACCTCATAAACATTTCCTATGTGCAACTGACACATTTGTTTCTCAATTTTGTCAGGTAAGAGCCTTGGAATATTGATAGCAACATTAGTTCCACCTAAAGTATATTGGTTAACAAGACTAAGGACTGAACTAACAACTTCTCTTTTTCCAAAAACATGAATGTTTCATTCACTGAAGCCCACAAAGACCGAACCTTTTGAATTTTCTCTTGTATATTACTTTGGTCATCATAGGGTTCCATTTTTTTAATTTGGTTTTGCTGTCCTATACATTCTGATCTCAAATTTCATGCTTGTTTAACTGACAATTGTGCATTTTCCTGGCATTTTGAGGTAACACAATCTTCTCTCTGCAAAATTTGTAAAAATCTGTTACGTGCTACATGGCATCTGGCAATGCACTTGTGCAAATCTTGTGGCTTTACATTAAATGTCTCTGTAAAATGTACAGAATTTTTAGAATGGGTTTTTATATTTTTTATTGCAACAAATCTTGCAAAGTGATACATCAAATGAATAAACTTAGGACCACCAGGAGAAAGAAATAGTGAACCCACAACTGGAGAAAAGCTACTTCCACATTCAGCAGAAATCTTTTTTAACCATTCACAGCAATGTTTTCGGAATTCAGTATCACTTTTTTGGTCAAATGGACGCCAACAAAGTTTGAACACTTCTTTACTGAGAGACTGGTCAAGCGTTTGAAACAAAAAATAAGAAACTATTTGAAAGGCCTCACGGTTCAACTTGTCAAACATGTTCACTCCGAGGTGTGTGTGTGACACAGGCTACGGTCGCCGAGCCCAGCTCGAAGCCGAGTGCCTGCAGATACATCCAGAGATGCTCCTTCTCCAAAGTGGTGACCCAGGCCGAACTCATCTTCGTGGTAGGCAGGGCCCGGCAAAGGAAGAAAGCGCAGGGTCCAGCGACCAAAAGGGCCCCTCAGGCTTTTTCCCTACGGGCAGCCTGACGTGACTGCGACCCCTCCATTGCCACTGCCTGATCCTCTCTCGTCTGGAACCATTTCGCCTCAAATGGCCTCAAATGCCTCAAGTGGCCTGAGACTCTAAAGTCTCAGGGAAATAGAGCCTCTAAGGGTAGTACGGAACAGCAGCCAAAGGGAAGTCCTGAAGGATTCTTTATAAGCTGGTAGCAGTATTAGCCCCCAGGAAAAGGAACTGGAAGGGCTAGAGGGGAAAAGCTGATTAAAGACTTACTTTTTACAATTTACCCTTTTGATCTTTTTAAAGATTGTAATATGTTCCTGTATTATACAATGACTAAATGATTAAAATAAAGTATATTTCCTACTAATTATTATAAATACATACACTTTTGATTCAGTGATTTTATTTGTGGGAATTTACCCAACAAAGAAACCTAAATATGTACAAGATGACATGGGTAGGTGATTGTTCATTAAAATATTGCTTGTAATACCAAAACCTGGCAACAATACCCGTAACCATTAATAGGGCAACAGTGAAATAAATGAAAATATTATATGAATATAAGTAATCTCGATAAATATCAATGAATTAAATGAATTTAACCCTAATTTCCAACAAACATATGACCAGAAGCTCAATGACAGTATAATTGGGGAAATATAAAGTAAAATATCAATGAAAGAGACTTCCATATCCATTAGATTAACAAAATATCATGTGTTGGTTATGATGTAGGGAAACCGAAACTCTCAAGCAGTGATTTGCCAATCTTTTGTCAGAACCTAAATATCCCCACGTTTTCAACCCATGGGGTCTACTAGTCTTCAACATGGGCTGTCCAAAAGGCCCACTCATCCTCCCATATTCCCCCCCAAAAACATCTAACGTTCACTCTTTCAAGAAACCTCCCTGTGCTTCCCTGGTGGCGCAGTGGTTGAGAGTCCACCTGCCTATGCAGGGGACACGGGTTCGTGCCCTGGTCCGGGAAGATCCCACATGCCGCGGAGCGGCTAGTCCCGTGAGCCATGGCCACTGAGCCTGCGCTCCGCAAAGGGTACAAGGTGCCTTCCTCACTGTTTGCAGCCGACGTCCACATTTACAGCACAGAATCCTGATCCCTGTTGCCCTGTCTGCTTTCTTGATCCTCTGGTGTGGGATCTTTTAGTTTCTCTCATCTTTTTCATTAGTGGAATCAACAGCATTATATCCACCAAAGTTTTTATCTGTCCACCTTCAAACGCTTGTTGTCCTATGCCTTTGATTCTGCACTTCATGCTTATTGCTTACTGTTATCATTGCTATAGCAGCATGATAGTAGAGTGGGCAGACAACATGTTTTTTTGGGAGATGGAGTGAGAAAGAGAAAAAAAGCAAAGAGCTAACATTTATTGAGCATTAACTAAATGCCCACAACTCTATAAAATTTATTTTTTATTATTAAAAAAAATCTTTGAAAGGAAGGCAATATTATTTTCCCCATTTTACTCATGAGGAAGCCGGTCTCGTTTTTGCTTTTTCTTAAAATTGTGTGTGTGTGTTTTTTACTTGTGTGTGTGGAGACCAAGGAGGGTTCTGAGCAAAGACAACACTTCTCAGCATTACCAGTGAAGCACTTTTGCGGTTAGATATGATCTCCGTAACCTGACCCCCATCCCTACCCCTCTCATCTCCATGACCTTTCCTCTTACTGCCCTTCCCATCCTAGAGTCATCCAGCAGCCCTGGCCATCTTGGTTTCCTCACACACTCCAGACATGCAGACATTCTCAGGACCTTTGCACTTGCTGCTTCCTCTGCTTGGAATACCTTTCCCCCCAGTGACTCACTCCCTCACCTCTTGCAGGTCTTTGCTCAAACCTCTCCTCAATAATAACTACTGAACTTAAAACTGTAACTCCCTGTCACAGTCCTCCCTACCGCTCTTGCCTTTTTGTTTTTCTTCATTGCACTTCACTTACCAACATCTGATCAGCTAAATATTTTATTTATTTGTGCACTCTCTGTCTTCCCCACCAGAACGTAAATTCCATAGGACAGGCAGGGACTTTTATCTGATTGGTCACTTCCTATGTCTAGACCATTTCCTGGCACATAGCAAATGTTCAATTAACATCTACCAAATGAAGTGAAATAAATGAATAAAGTTTAGGAAATTTTGAGTTAGGCAAAGTTATTCCGATTTCTTAGCTGCAGGAGAAAGTGCCTCTAGTATTCTCATGAGCATTTTCAATCACCAAGAATAGAATGCATGCATAATTTCCCAAACTTATGTGGACATATAGACCTCTTTTCATGGAGCAGCTTGTAGGGACTTGTGCTTAAATGGAGATAGGTTTGTAAGAGCAGGTTTTGATGAGAAGGGGAAGGGGGAGGACACTAGAATGCAATGTGTCTGAAGTGAAGTGGGAGAAAGCAATTCATTCATTCACTTGTTTGTTCAGAAAATATCTATCAAGTGCACCTGATGGGGCTTGAGCCCTTCCAGGCTAAGGGGACAAGGCAGAGATCAAAAGCCGCTGGGGTCCCAGCTTTCACAGAGCTCATGTCCTCTTCTGACCTCTCTGACTTTGCTGACTGCTTTTAATCCTATAAAACACAGGGAAAAATGTTCCAAGCCTATGTTACTCTCCTTCTAAGACTTTTCTTTCTGAAACAAATACAAATGCCATATGATATCACTTAAACGTGGAATCTAAAATATGACACAAATGAACCTATCTGCGAAACAGAAACAAAATCACGGACAGAGAACAGACTTGTGCTTGCCAAGGGGGAGGGGGTTGGGGGGAGGGATGGACTGGGAGGTTGGGGTTAGCAGATATAAGCTTTTATATACAGAATGCAAAGACAACAAGGTCCTACTGTATAGCACAGAGAACATATTCAGTATCCTGTGATAAACCACAATGCAAAAGACTATTAAAAAAGAATGTATATATATGTATAACAGAATCACTTTGCTGTACAGCAGATACTAACACAACATTGTAGATCAACTATGCTCAATAAAAAAAGTTTAAAAAGACTTTTCTTTCTGATTAGAATATATAGAAGTATAATTAATCCCTGGGTGAAGATGCCACACGCATATTTGTGAAGCAACACAAGCTATGGATTTCCTAGCTCCTCTGATTTCATCCCTTCAGGGTCTGCACCATAATCAATAGCCCACCATCTAGAAGGTATGACTGAGGAATCCCAGAGAACCACCATCGACAGAATTGTACTCTTTCATCCTATCTTCCTTTGCAGCAAGGGAGATGATCATAAAGCAGAAGAAAAGGGGCTGGCTAGAATACTAATTGTCAAGAGATTGCTTTATCATCTCCAGTAGCCAATAAATATAAATAAAGAAAGAATTTTATCCTTAAGGTCTTGTCTTCCTGACAGAACAGGGCAACAGCTTATTGTTCAGTGAGTTATTGTACCTAAAATTTCCCTCTGAAAATTACTTGTCATGGCAACAGTTAAGCGTCATCCCTGAAGCCAGCTGCCTGAAGCAGATAGATTGTTTCAATTATCTAATTTGCACAGTGAATGAACCCTGCTTATAGGAAATCCATAGGTGGTTGGCAGTGGCAAATGGCGGCTGTGACATGTTGGGAGGCGGTAGATTTATATTCTTTCTCAAAATACAGAGCAGGATTGTAATTTTCTGTAAACTTTCACAGAAGTAAAAGGAGGAAGAGCAGGAAGAAGGGAAGAACTCATTATAACTTCCCCTTTTGTCTTGGCTCCTGGGATGTACCTTTTCTTTCCAAATTGCCCTTTCTCTGTGTGTGTGTCTAGTTCAGACAATGCTACATGTAGGCATGGACGCTTTTGCGGTCTATTATCCAACTGGCCCGCCCTCTTCCCACTGTGCCTCTTACAGTGCTTTGGAGGTGTTAGATATATGGCCAGAAAATGTCCCTAAGAACTCCTTGGCTTCAAGGCAAAGTGCTGTTTCACAAAGGAAATTTCCCACCCAGATAGTTGTCCTTGGTTTTGATTAAACCAGGGAGGAGGTTGCCTGGTGATGAGTGCATTCTCACCCTCCAACTCAGCCCTCAGGAGTGTGTTACTCACTAATATGGTCCTTCTTTGCTCCTTCCCACCCTTCCTATCCTAAACAGGGCTGATATAGCTCTACATTTACCTCCCTTTCTCATTTCCCCTATTCTCACCAACCTCTACATATTCTGTTTGTGGCTTTTTTAGGGAAGACAGTTTAAACCAAGATGACTACCAAGAAACTTGGCTTTCCCAAAGCAATGAATCTTCATGGTGGAATTTTAGGCACCAAGGGAATTTTTATGTTGCACTGATATTGGATTTTTAAAATTTCTTTGTTTCTTTTTGTAGCCAGTGAGGGTAAGGCACAAAGCCTTCAGTCACACTGTGTGCAGTCAACCTTTCCAATCAAACCCGGTTCTTAGGAGGACTCTCAGACCTGAAGAAACCTGCCAACCATTCATCCTATACTTTCACTTAGATTCTCAATACTTTCAGAGATTGATTACATTTTAAAAATTCCCATTCCCTGCACTGATTTCTTCCTCCGAATAATCACATTTCCTTTTTCCATGGAAATATTTTTTCTTTTTTTTTTTTTTTGGCTGCCTTGGGTCTTCGTTGCTGCACGAGGGCTTCCTCTAGCTGTGGCGAGCCGGGGCTACTCTTCGTTGCAGTGCACGGGCTTCTCGTTGCAGTGGCTTCTCTTGTTGCAGAGCACAGGCTCCGGGCATGCAGGCTTCAGTAGTTGCAGCACACGAGCTCAGTAGCTGCAGCAGGCAGGCCCTAGAGCGCAGGCTCAGTAGTTGCAGCACGTGGGCTTAGTTGCTCCACGGCATGTGGGATCTTCTCAGACCAGGGATTCTCAGTCCCTTGCATTGGCAGGTGGATTCCTAACCACTGCACCACCAGGGAAGTCCCTCCACGCAAATTTTTTAAAAAAGAAGAATTTAGTTTCATTGTAATATTTTTGGGGGTGGTGCTGACATTGACTGAGTTGGTTTGTTTTCAAAGGAATGCTTGCTAAATCCCCAAAATGAACAGGGACTTGGGCATTCAGTTATGCATCAGTTCAATACACTTGCTGGGCAAAGTTCAGTTTACAAGGCTAAATTCAGAAATTATTTTCTTTTTAATTCACGGGAAGAACACATAGGAAAAAGGTTTTCCAAAGTCTATAGGCTGGTGTACACTATACTCATCTCCAGAAAACCTAGAGCCATATTTTCACCCTAAAGGCTCTGGTGACAGATAAGAGAAGCTGTAATCATCAATGTTTTAAGTTCTGGCCTTGTGAGAATTTCTGATCTGTCTCCTCTTTTCAATCTTTGTTCAAGGAACATCTGTCTTCAGTTCATTAGTCTAAACTCTAATGACCAAATCAGTAAATGTTTATTTTGTAAACTGGCAAAGAGAAAGACAGAAGCAGCCTCAACCTTTCACTAGTATTTTGTTTATTGTGACAGAAAATGCCATCAGATAAATTAGAGCCAGGAAGCTTTCTTCTAACAGGCACATAACATTTATTAATGAGAGGCTGAGGATCGTTTTGTTTAAAAAAATGAAAAGGGTATTGAAGTAGCATACTTGAATGTTCTGTATCATTGCCCTTTACCTCATGATGAGTTAAGATAATGATGAGTCTTTGCAACAAAACCGGTACACTTGGTGTTGTCGGTATTAAACATACTGTGGTATTTGCAAGATACTTCAGGAATAAATGGAGTTAAGCTCTTGTAGAGGGTCAGAATCAAGTGAGAAGTGTGGAGAGTCAAGGGTAAGACAATTTAAATTTTCACAAAATTTGGAATGAGAACTCTATGAAAAAAGGATTTCTTTGACTCCTCGCAGGAGCAGGTGTAAGAGGGATGTTAGATGCACGCATAATTGGCACACACATCACACTACTATCTATACTTTTATTCCCAAAGTGTATCAGTTACATTCTTAAGTTTTATGACTAGGGAATCCCAAAAGCCTGATTCCCTATAAATTGCACCAACCATTATATTTTCAATGCAGATTAATTTATAAATATTTCTACTTGGACTTCCTCTTCATATAAGCCCAGACAAGAAGTTCAGTGAGGCCTGGGCTGACTTTCATGGTGCTATACAGGTACTAGTCTTCCTTAGAGGGGTCTATCAAGATGCTACAGCTTGGGCTTCCCTGGTGACACAGTGGTTGAGAATCCACCTGTCAATGCAGGGGACACGGGTTAGAGCCCTGGTCTGGGAAGATCTCACATGCCGTGGAGCAACTAAGTCCATGTGCCACAACTGCTGAGCCTGCACTCTAGAGCCCACGAGCCACAACTACTGAGCCTGCACTCTAGAGCCCACGAGCCACAACTACTGAGCCCACATGCCCTAGAACCCGTGCACCACCACAAGAGAGGCCACCGCAATGAGAGAAGCCCTAGCACCACAACGAAGAGTAGCTCCCGCTCGCCGCAACTAAAGCCCACGTGCAGCAGCGAAGACCAAACGCAGCCAAAAATAAATAAATAAATAAATTTTTTAAAAGACAAAAAGATGCTACAGCTTTAAAATACATAAGGATTTTGAAGGGTTCCATTTAAACAGGCTTTGAGCAAGGGCTCAAAACACTGCCAGAAGCATGGGAACAACCAGGAATCAGATTCTGAGCAAGGGGCATGAGGTCACGTTCCAAGGATTTGGCTTGGATCTGCAGTTGGAGAAAGTGTTAAACACGCTGCTGAAAGAACTGAAGACCTCGGCTTCTACGAATAAAGAAACCAATCTCTCACGCTTCATGAAGAAGTTCCTGGATGAACAGACCAGGAACATAAGCTATCTGGAATACCAGCTTAACTATCAGAAGGACTTAGAAAAGGCGGCCAAGAGTGAAGGATGGCCTGAAAAGGCTGCTGAAGCATCTGACATATCAGGTAAAGAGAGAACATCTGAAGGCAACACAGCAAGTCTTCCCACCCCGCAGGTCCCAAAGTCAGCTACTTAAGAATCTTGATCTTCTCCATTTGACAGAAATGTGCTTTCCTTTTCACCTCACAAATAAATCTGTTTTGCATTAGAAAAACCAGGGCTGGTACAGGCAGCGTGCCTATCAAGGCCAACATGGCGAAGCCAGTCAATTACAAGGACCAGGCAAGGCTGTGCCCACTGATGTGAGGCCTGAAACCAGGCATCCTATACAGTGGTTTAGAAATGAGAATAAGTCAACTTGGACAGACGGCACAAGAAGCCAGCTTTTTATTCATTCTCTAAATATTTAGAGTACCTCTTATGTGTCAGGTACTCTGTTAGGTGCTAAGGATATACTGGTGGACAAAACAGACTTGGTCCCTACTTAACTGAGTTTATAAATCAGTGGGAAGGAAGACATACATTTTTTAAATTATGACATATATAAAATACACACTAACAAACAGCCTTAGTCTTAAGTGCTATGAAAGGAAAATACACGAAAAACATTTTTTTTCATTGATATATAGTTGACACACAATATTATGTGAGTTTCAGGTGTACTAAATAGTGATTTGACATTTACATACATTATGAAATGACCACCACGATAAGCCTAGTAAACATGTCTCCAAAGTTACTACTGCATTATTGACCATATGCCTTCTGCTGTATATTACATCCCCATGACTTATTTATTCTATTACTGAAGGTTTGTATCTTTTGATCCCTTCTACCTAGTTCACCCACCCCCATCCCCTGCCCTTCTGGCAACCACCTGTTTGTTCTATCTATGAGTCTGTTTTCTTGGTTTTTGTTTTTTTCTTAGATTCCACATATATGTGGGATCTATAGCATTTGTCTTTCTATCTCTGACTTATTTCATTTAGCTAATACCCTCCTGATCCACCCATGTTGTTGCAAATGGCAAGATTTCATTGTTTGTGGCTGAATAATATTCCATTGTATATATACACCACATCTACTTAATCCATTACTCTATCAATGGACACTTAGGCTGCTTCCGTATCTTGGCTACTGTAACTAATGCTGCAATGAATATTGAGGTTCATATATCTTTTGGAATTAGTGCTTTTGTTTTTTTTCAGGCAAATACTCATAAGTGAAATTGCTGGACCACGTGGTAATTCTTTTCTTAATTTTCCGAGAAACCTTCATACTATGGGTATGCTGGTAGGCACCACTGGTCCCTGGCCTGGTTGGCTGCCTGGCCCTGCCTCATGTGATGGCTGCAGGCCTGTTGTAAGGCAGGGTTAGGGGTTAGGCTTCCCACATGGTTGTCTGTATGGCCTGGGGAGGTTTGGTGGCTGCCGCCTGTCTACTGGCAGATAGGCCCAGATCCCCCCACAGCTGGGTGCATGGCGCCGGGGGCACATCGCTGGCGCTGACCTACTGGTGAGAAGGTAAGCTCCTGGCACTAACAGGCTAGAGGGTGGATTCCAAAATGGGGCTTGCCATCGTGGTAGAACGAGCTTCCAAAAATGGCTGCTGCTAATATCTCCATCCCCAGCTGCCACCTGCCTCTACAGGAGGCTCGCTAAGTTGAAAAAGTGGGTCTGATCTAGGCTTTTTTTTTATTGTTGTTGTTGTTGTTTTTTTTTGCGGTACGCCGGCCTCTCACTGCTGTGGCCTCTCCTGTTGCGCAGCACAAGCTCCGGACGCACAGCCCCAGCGGCCATGGCTCATGGGCCCAGCCGCTCCGCGGCATGTGGGATCTTCCCAGACCGGGGCACGAACGCGTCCCCTGCATCGGCAAGCGGACTCAACCACTGCGCCACCAGGGAAGCCCTGATCTAGGCTCCTTTGACACTACTGCCTCTTTGCTGGGATTTGGAGCACATGAGATTTTCACACACCCTTTAAGAGCGGAGTGTCTGTTCCCTCAACCCTGCTGGTTTTCGAAGCTAGACGTCCTGGGGCCTTGTCTTCCTTGTCAGGACCCGGGGGCTGGGGAGCCTGATGTGGGGCTTGGACCCCTCGCTTCTTGGGGAGGGCCTTTGTGGCTGTGATTAGCGTCCCATTTGTGGGTCACCTCCCCCAGGTGTGTGGGCCCTGACTGTACTGCGTCTTTGCCCCTCCGACTTATCTTCTTGTGCTTCCTTCTCATATCCTTAGTTGTGCAAATTATTTTTTACTAGTCTTCAGCTTATTCTCATAGGTAGTTGCTCTGTAAGCAGTTGTAATGTTGACATGCCTATGGGAGGGGAAGGGTTTGGGGCCTTCCTACTCAGCCACCTTGGCACCTTCCCTATGAGTGTCTAGTTCTATTTTAGAATCAGGGAAGACCTTCTGAGGAACCAACTTTAACATGAGACTTGATGGATTAGTAGAGGCGAGACAAAGAGAGGGAGGAAGAGAGGGCGGCGGTAAGAAGGCGTGGGCAGGGCTGTGAAGGGGTAAGGGGCTTGATGGAGGTCCAGCACAGCCAGGGCACAGTAAGGAGGGGAGAGCAATGAACATGAGACCAGGGACCTGCTGGACATGTTGGCTGGGGTAGGATTTTGGAATTATGTTAAATGGAATTGAAAACCAACGAAAGGTTTCAACCAGGGGAGTAAATTGTTTAGGTTGGCTTTTGTTTAAGAAACTCACCTTGGCTTCCTAAATTGGAGCAGGTTGAGAGTGGAAGCAAAAAGAATAGTTAGGAGGTTTCTGCAATGGTCAGACGAGAGCTGGCAGTGGCATGGACTGGGGAAGGGCAGTGGGGACAGAGAGAAATTAGAGGGAGTTCTTTTTTCACCTGCCCTCTGCTGTGGCAGATAGATAAAGCCCACCCAACTCCCACTTTCGGTCCCCACTTGAGTGCCTATTCCAACTGCTTTCACCCAGTTCCACCTAATATGGGTCCATCAATACCAGAGAAAAGAACTCAAGACCTAGCAGTTACCTGGATTGGTTAGTAATCCTCAGAAAGGAAAGGTTTTCATAACCAAGATTCACTTGAAAACTCTATTATGTTAGGTTAAAAGACTGCTTCTGGTGAGCAAAGCAAAAGCATCTCATGCTGCTAATTATTTCACATTCATTTTGGCAGAAGATGTCTGAAATGCTAGCACCAAACACACTGGAACTGACCTAACCACAGGAAAAGCAACATTGCTTAGTTGAAAATCTGCAAGAAACTCAAGATTTATTATTAATGTCACCATGGGCACTGAAGGCTTTGATGTGGATACTGGAGATACCTGCCTGCTTTCAACCAGGCACAACAATCTCACAGTCTGTTTTCCCCCGCCCAAGAGCATTTAATTCAAGGGGAAAGAAGCTTTTTCAGCAGTCTGCCCTCCAGACCAGTTTTGAGTACAGAAGTCAAATCATTTCAAAGGGGATGTGGGATTTGCTCTCAGCACAATTCGGAAAACCACAAGGTTTAGTAGAAACAGGGCCTGAAAAGGAAATGAGGGCTTCTAAACAGGATGGCCAGGCACAACCTGTGCCATTTAACTATGAAACCCACGTTTACTGTCCAACTCTGAAGTTCCCAATTCTTTAACTTCCCTTACCTCCAGGTGCCCCAAAAGGCAGAAAACATTTAGGACCTTGACTCCTGTCCCCAGTTCTTGGCCAGATACAGAATTATGTATAATTACATCACCTTACGTATCTCAGTGAGAGCCTCCCAAAGGCTCATTGGTAAAAAGCAGCGTAGGGGTGGGAAGGAAGGTAGGCAGAGCCGTGTAGTCCCAATTTTGTAGATGAGACTACAGAGCCCACAACTGGGACAACAGGGACACAGCCCCCTTCTCTTCCTGCCAGCATTTCATGCCAAAAACTTCATTTAGTAAGCTCCCATGTCATTTGCTAAGTCTTCCTTCTGCCATAGGGAATATTTATTCCTATAAAATAGAGATAAGAGGCGCTCCCTTTATCAATTCCCTGCATTGGCGGCATAACATTCATTCATTCATTATTGAATCAGCAAATATTTAAATGCCAGCCACTGGGCTCCTTAGACAAGTCACTTAACCTCTCTGGGCACCAGAGGTCGCATATTTATAATGGGGTTCATAACCTGATGGCGAGGTAATTTTGACAATTAAATGAGATACTTTTTTTTTTTTTTTTTTTTGGCAGTATGCGGGCCTCTCACTGCTGTGGCCTCTTCCGTTGCGGAGCACAGGCTCCGGACGCGCAGGCTCAGCGGCCATGGCTCACGGGCCCAGCCGCTCCGCGGCATGTGGGATCTTCCCGGACCTGGGCATGAACCCGCGTCCCCTGCATCGTCAGGCGGACTCTCAACCACTGCGCCACCAGGGAAGCCCTAAATGGGATACTTTTAAAACACCAAGCAGTGTCTGGCAATGAGCAGCTGCTCCATTTCTGTTTTTTCCTTTCTTCTGCATGGCACTTGCTCCAGTCGCTCTTCTGATGGGCTCTTTCTTGCTGCTGAACTTATGCCCACCTCAGAAAAACACTCAACTACACAGCCCTTGGAGTTGCCAGAGGAGGGTTTTGTTTGTTTTTTGTTTTATTTTGGTCTGTGTTGGGTCTTCGTTTCTGCACGAAGGCTTCCTCTAGTTGCGGCGAGCGGGGGCCACTCTTCATTGCGGTGCGCGGGCCTGTCACTATTGTGGCCTCTCTTGTTGCGGAGCACAGACTCCATATGCGCAGGCTCAGTAGTTGTGGCTCACGGGCCCAGGTGCTCCGCGGCATGTGGGATCTTCCCGGACCAGGGCTCAAACCCGTGTCCCCTGCATCGGCAGGCGGACTCTCAACCACTACACCACCAGGGAAGCCCCCTTGAGGAGGTTTTATAGTGAATATTCTAGAGCCAACTCTGTGCTCATAGCAAAATAAATATGAAGCCCTTGCAATTCTGAGTAGTCAAGGTCATGGAACTGGATTGGTTTAGTAACACATCTCCATGATGGGATGCATTTATTTCCCTTCTCTCTGCTGATGCCATGATGATTTCTAACATACGGACATTGGGAGGTCAGGTGAATCTTGTTCTCACCCTGTGGGCCCCGCTATTAGGCATTTTCTGTGCTCTTAGAGGGAAGAGCTCCTTTGGCTGATCTCTGGATTTCCTATTAAGGCTGCAGCAGAGGCTCTGAAAAGGCTCAGGAGCATCTTCTTATT
The DNA here is from genome assembly GCF_003031525.2 of Neophocaena asiaeorientalis asiaeorientalis. Taxonomy (NCBI): domain Eukaryota; kingdom Metazoa; phylum Chordata; class Mammalia; order Artiodactyla; family Phocoenidae; genus Neophocaena; species Neophocaena asiaeorientalis. Next base: position 6,017,980 of record NW_020185327.1, read on the forward strand.
TGAAAAGGTACCGCAAAGTATCAAGCAAGGCAGACCACACAGCAATTGAGCAAAATAAAATATTCATCAGAGGACATTACTGAGAAGGAAACAGCATAATTAATTTCATGAAAACTCCGCTGTAACAGAGGAACAAAACTGATCATGCAATAGTCTTACAGCTCTGGAGCCTCAAAGCCAACATAAAATAACTGAGGAAAAAAATGAAAATAAAACAAATCTCTGGCATACATGGAGAGAATGCATGACTGGAAGGTGATTGAAAAATAATAAACAACAAGGTTCAAGTAGTGCAAATGCTGGCTGGAGTTCTCTCATTTACTTATGAAGACAAAACTTACATTTCGCTAATGTTAATGCTAATAGTCATAACATGTTTGAATATATTTGAGGAGAACATTAGTGAAGTAGGAAGACAGGAAACACAAGAGCAAAAGGCTGGAAAAATAAGAATGGGGTAGTTTTGCTAGCTTCAGCTGCAAAATTTTGCAGACTCCATAGCCTTCATTTTCCCAAACAGAGTACACAGTAAGTCCATTCTAAAAAAATTCTGTCTTGCTGCAGGGATCATTAAGAAAAATCACATCCTATAAGGGCCTGCATTCCAGGGGGTGATGCCTGGAAAGGAGTGGCTCAAACTAAAGGAGTAGCCACCATTTACAGAGCACCTATTCTCCACTAAGCTCTACTCCAGGTACTTGATATATACCTCCTCCTTTGAGCCACCTGTGTGAATGAATTGGAGAAGCAGCAATGTAAGCAGGCAGGAGAAAATGCCAAAGTATCAGGAAACTCGGGCTCTAATCCTACCCCTGTGAAAAACTGCTGCCTGGTTTTAGGCAAGCCATGCAATCCATCTGTGCCTCAGTTACCCCCATCTACTAAATGGGGGTAATCATCCTTTCTGTGCCCACCTCAGCTGATTTGTAAGAAGATCAGACAGGATAGTAAAGAGCGCAAAGCAAATGTAACACAAATGCCAAGAGTTTTCTTTACTGTTTTGTTTTCTTTTGCTTTCGGAACCCTTTGAATTGAGTATACTGATCAAAGGAGTAAAAGAATAATCTAAACCTACCATGTGATGCCTCAGCCTACTGCTACAGGTTTCTGCAGGGGCTGGGAGATTACATTTCTCCTGCTTTGATGATGGGTGTGACCTTGCAGAGCTCCGTATTATTCATGCCTTGCTCTAATTATGATATTCCTGAAATGAAGGGGAAGTTAAGCAAGTGGCTTTGTTATTCCACCCCCCACACCCCCAAGGAATCCTGGAGTCTCTCCAGATGTTTAAAGCGATCGGACTTGTGGGATAAACCTCTCATTTATTTCTCAAACTCCAGCAATATCCAACTACTCTCACATCTTTAGATTTCTGAAATTGATAGTAGCACACTACCTTATTTCTGCATTTTTCCTCTTCAATAACACCCATGTCCACTTTCCCCTCTCATTTCAAGCATTCCGTAGAAGTAAATCCATGTGACTCCCCACACGTATTAGTCAATGAGAGGTGGAAGAGAAGGCCTTAAATAATCTGACATCACTGTTTGGGTAATTCAGAGTGGATGACATCAATGACATTGTTTCCACCTTTTCACAGAATCTGAGCATTTTGCATTCTGACATCCTGCATGTGTAGATAGAGAAAATTTGGTCCCAGGAGGCTCAAAACTTGGACCTGGAAAGTATATCATTTGTCTCTGCTTTATTTTCTTTACACAGTCAGGAGTCCTCAGGACTTCTCTGGCGGTCCAGTGGTTAAGACTACGCACTTCCACTGCAGGGGGCGCAGGTTCGATCCCTGGTCGGAGAACTAAGATCCAGCATGCCGCTCAGTGTGGGGGGAAAAAAAAAAATCAGGAGTCCTCCACCTGGGTGACAAAGAACATGGCAAGGGAAGGGCTTGACTATGGCTGTTGGGAGAAGTGGTGGAAGACCCAGAAAAACCTACTGTTAGAAATCCAGAGACAGGGACACACGCCAGGTATAAAGGATGCTTTTCATGCTCCCCAAACAGACTCTATGAGAAACGGAAATGAAATGTATATGACCTTAATAATAAATGTATATAATTAAGCTAATATAACCAAAGACATAAGATCTAAGGCATGTGATCTAGAACACAGGGAATCAGAAAGAATGAGGGAAATAAGGGACAGTGTATCAACAGGTGCCAAGAAATTCTGATGTTAAAATGCATAACCAGGATTTCACTGATGGTCCAGTGGTTAAGACTTCGCCTTCCAATGCAGGGGCTGCAGGCTTGATGCCTGGTCGGGGAGCTAAGATCCCACATGCCTTGCGGCCAAAAAACCAAAACATAAAACAGGTGCAATATGGTAACAAATTCAATAAAGACTTTACAAATGATCCACATCAAAAAAAAAAAATCTTTAAAAAAATGCATAACCAAATAGAGATCTGAGCATTATTCCATATTTAATCTCTACTATATACCTTAATTTAATATTTAAAACTAAAGTCTGTGATAAGAGAAGCATTTAGCAAAATGTAAAAAAAATACCTATTTTCACTAACATCTAATTTATTTTGAATCTTTACTTTTAATGAATGATTTTTATCTCATCCAAGTAATTCACTTACATGGTCACAAAAATCAAATACAGAAAAGCTTAGGATAAAAAACAAATCTCCTGCCTGACCTCTCCCCATTCCTCCTATCCTTATACCTGAGACAACCACTTTTATCTTTCTTAGCTGTTTGGTTTTTCTGTTGTTGTTAGCAATTTTCACATCACTAATAGACTTAGACCAATATTTCTTGATTTATTAATTAACTAATCACTTTCAAAACTGTATTTTGTGTTTTTGTTGTATCAGGTGAACACTGAGATATTTGGTTAAACCAAATTAAACATTCTTCCCATCTACAGGGCTTTTTTATAGCTTATGGGGCCTCTAAAATATTAAAAGTTATCCGATAAGCACTATTATTTCTAGGTAGTGGGTAATGGGTTACTTTATTTATTTATTTACTTATTTCTGTGGTTTAACATTTTTTCCAACTTTCTTATGTAGATTTTTTTTAACTCCTAAAAGTTAGAAAACCGCATGTTTAATAAAACTTAAACAGGGAGACATCTGGTTAAAAATAGTGAAATAAAGATATGTCTACCATTAAGCAAAAACAACACAATGAGAGAGAGAGAGAAGGGGGAGTGGGGACTGAATCCCATCTTCACTGAAGTCATAAAATATTCACAACCCATAATATGTTATTTTTATCAAATTAATGAAATACACAGAGACATAACATGTACCTTCATGTTCTAACATGACAGAAAGTTTTCTGTATTATGCAGCAAGGTCTTAAAGACCCCAAAGTTTAGGACACAAGCTCAAGGGTTTGAGAGGCTATTGATACAACACTGAATCCTCGCTCCTCCGCGGGTCGGGCGTAGGGGACAATGAGGAAAGCTGTCCACATGCTATCTTCTCAAAGTCACCTTCTGGTGTGACTGGCTAGGTTTTCTGCTTTGCAGCTGCCTCTAACAGTCAGCTGGAGAAAATTAAACACTTAGGACAATAAGGAGAGAGAGACTTGTGGCATACAGGACTAAGCTGCTTGGCACAGAGATTCCCTACTTCCTCAGAGGGGTGCCAGCGACACTCTGTGAGAGTGAAGAGCAGATATACTCTTGCGGCAAAATAAGTAACAGAGTAGATGAGACGGCATTTGGAAAAACTACATGTGAATTTAACCTGCCCTCTCTGCTGATTCACTCCCCTAGCCCCTTGTCATATACAGTGTAGAAAACAGCTAGTCCCAAAAGCCTACACAAATATAATTTACAATCAATTAGGATCCAGTATAGACAAAAACATAAAAAGAAGGAATACAGTACAACAAACAACAAGCAGATAAAGATTACTCTTCAGGATTATACCAGGAGGAAGGAAGGAGAACACTTAAAAAACTATGGTATCAAATAAATTTTAGAAAGCATAACTTCTTTGAAATCAGACTGTATATAAAAGATAAACAAATTTTAAAATAAATATATGTGAATTATAATAATATAAAAAGAAATTAAAATATAAAATTAATACTAAACTGACATCTCAGAAATGGAAAATATAACAAAACTATCAGGGAAATGAAAACAAGTTATAAACAGTAAAAAAGTAGATCAGACTCTGCTAAAAACACCCAGGGATATCAGGGACAGGCTTTAGACATCTGAAGTGAGAAAAATAAAATTGGAAAAATAATTTATAATAATTAGGGGGAGAGTGATATATGCAGAACACAAGGAGATCCAATCTAAATATAATAGGTCTTCTTGAAGTAAAATCAGAACAGAGGAAGAAAAAACATTCAAAGACACAGTAAAAGAGGTACAGTAAAAAGTACAGTAAAAGAGGTCCAAGAGGGAGGGGATATAGGTATACATATAGCTGATTTACTACATTGTAAGCAGAAACTAACACAACATTGTAAAGCAATTATACTCCAATAAAAAATAAATAAATAAATACATTATACCAAAAAGAAAAAAAAATACAGTAAAAGAGACATTTTTTCCAAACTAGAAATGAATTTGAATTTATATTTTCTTTCAGAAATTTTTTCTTCTTCCATGTCTTGGAACAATTTTCCTCCACTGTGTGTGTGCACATGTGTGCGTAATATGTTCCAGGAAAATGACACAGAATAAATAAGAGTGAGATACATACTTTTAAAGACATTACCAAACTTCAAAGATTAAATAAGGATTTCTAAGGGAGGGATGGGGTTGGGTGAATCTAGGCAAAAAATCAGTTCTGCTCAGAAGTTAAATTTTTCTGAGTTTTCCATAGTGATGTTCAGTGCTAAAAGAAATGGAATATAGGGCTTCCCTGGTGGCGCAGTGGTTGGGGGTCCGCCTGCCGATGCAGGGGACACGGGTTCGTGCCCCGGTCCGGGAAGATCCCACATGCCGTGGAGCGGCTGGGCCCGTGAGCCACGGCCGCTGAGCCTGCGCATCCAGAGCCTGTGCTCCGCAATGGGAGAGGCCACAGCAGTGAGAGGCCCGCGTACCGCAAAAAAAAAAAGAAATGGAATATATATTTATATATCTGTAACTAAACACATATAAAGTGGTCTTGAATGATAATACACAAAGCTGATACCATTGTTGCCTTCGCATAATGTACTGAGATTGGGAAAATAGTCAAAAAACTTTGATTTTCTGCGACGTCTTAATTTTTAAAGTACAACATAAAAATAATATAAACAATAACCACAACAATAATAATGATGCAGAAGCAACTGCTACGATTATCAGGGCAAGACAACATGACCCAGAAAGATTCATCCAACTAGGTTGTTTCTCAAGTAGAAAAAAGCAGGTATCATTTTCAAATATAGAAGAACTAAGCCACTTTATGAAATAATTTTGATATACAGAATGGCTGAAGAAGCCATGACTTTTTTAAAAAACGGGTAATAAGCAACCAATCCATTATAAATTTGTTAGACAACTCTGAAAGTTATTATAGAACAGAACTACATGTAAACTTTGACAAGGTAATGGAGAGAAACCAGCTATTTTCACTGAATTGCCCTCAAAGAGATATTTGTTAGGTGAGCTCTTATTTACGTAACATTGATCGATGTGAACAATGTCTGGGAATTAAAATTATGCAAAAGAAAGAAATACAGAATTGGTTGCTTTCTCACATTAGGATCTTTCAGAAAGATTGAAGAAATGTTTAACATTAAATAAGACACAGAATAAAGTAACAGAAAGCCACTGTAGTTTCATGGATGATGGGACTGATTATATTATTAAGATTATTCATTCTTCCCCATCCCCCATCCACATATTCTACCCTATTTCATTAATGCAGAATTTGACCATGTGACTTTCTTTGCTCAATGCAATGTTACCAAACTTGACATAATTAGGGTATTCTAATAAGATCGTGAGGTTGAGTGTCTTCCCTCTAGGCTCTGCCACTGCTATTAGAAGAGTAACAGCTAATCATCCCTATTCTGTAGCCCCAGAAGTAAAAATAAAATGGGTGCTTAGAGACTGAAAAGTTAAGTCACAGACTGGATGACAAAAAATTCAAAACATTTACCTGATAAAGGGCTTGTATTCAGAATATACAAAGAACTCTTAACACTCAATAGTAAGAAAATAAACCAATTTTAAAAAGGGCAAAAGATCTGAACAAATACCTCAGAAAGATACACAGATGGCAAATAAACAACAACAAAAAATTTTAATATCATTCGTCATTAGGAAACTGAAAATTAAAATAACGATACCTCTCTACACCTATTAAAATAGATATGATTCAAAAAACAAACAATACCAAATGTTGGCAAGGATACAGAGCATTAGGAATATAATTAATTGCAGGTAGAAATACAAAATGCTAAAGCCACTTTGGATGGAAGTTTGGCAATTTCTTATAAACCCAGCTTTACCATACAATCTAGCAATTGTGCTCCTAGTTGTTTATTCAGATGAGCTGAATACATGTCTACACAAAACCCTGAATACAAAATTTTATAGTGGTTTTATTCTTTCACCAAAAACTGGAAATAACCAAGATGTTCTTTAATAGGTGAATTATAAATAAACTGTAGTATATCATACAATGAAATACTATTCAGTGATATAAAGAAACAACATTTCAGGCTACAAAGACATAGAGGAAACTTAAATGCATATTGCTAAGTAAAGGAAGCCAGTCCAAAAAAGGTTATATACTATATATAGCGTTCCAATCATATGACATTCTGGAAAGGGCAAAACTAAAGAGAGAGTAAAAAGCTCAATTGATGCTACAAGAGAGGAAAGGAGGGATGAACAGGTGAAGCACAGGGTATTTTACATGTGGTAAAATTATTTTGTATAGTACTGTAATGGTGGTACATTACACTATGCATTTAACAAAACCCACAGAACTTTACAGCACAAAGAATGAACCTTAATATATGCAAATTTTAAAAAACCATATAGGAGTTTAGGAGGTGCCAAGAACAATGCAGACTATGGTAAGGGAATCTAATTGTATTAAAAATATATGAGGGCTTCCCTGGTGGCGCAGTGGTTGAGAGTCCGCCTGCCGGTGCAGGGGACACGGGTTCGTGCCCCAGTCCGGGAAGATCCCACATGCCGCGGAGCGGCTGGGCCCGTGAGCCATGGCCGCTGAGCCTGCGCGCCCGGAGCCTGTGCTCCGCGACGGGAGAGGCCACAACAGTGAGAGGCCCGCGTACCGCAAAAAAAAAAAAAAGAAACAACTTCAGTGAAGAGGGTTAGGGGAAGTGTACTGACCTAAGTGACTTTGGAAATGAGTAGAACCTGTAAGAATAATGGCAACAGGAACTGTATATAGGCACTATACAGTTTTATAAGTTGATAAAACTCTTTCCCGTGAGATAGGGATTAATAATTCTAACACTGCTATTCATGTCCACTGAAAATGAATAAGTAAATAGACAGTGGATGATGAGACCCTGGTTTCTTACTGTTTCTTACTGTTGGAATGGGAGGTTACAGACCAGCAAGGGTAACTAGCTAGAACGATCCATGTGGTAATGGATTAGAGTTGGAGACCTCAGTAAGGACTCATGTTTAACTTAACACAGGTATAGTTTATTACATAAAGAAATATTTACAGATATATGGATAAATATAGGTTGGTATGCACACATATATTTTTGCTCTGTCAGCTGAGAAGGCCTAGAAGAAATAATACCACAGTAGAAATGAGCACACTTACCACCCAAATCTTGGTTTCTAAAATCATTTTCCAATAAGGAACCAGGGCTTATTGGAGAAATGGCTGGTCCTAGGACTAGGGCAGGGAATATACAAGATGACTCCTGGAGCATCTTGCAGCCCAGAAAGTAAGAAAGTGCTCAAAGAAAACACCACACACACACACACACTAATGGGGGTACATTAACGGGGCACAAGAGCCAAAGCTGAAACAATTTAAGCAACAATGAAAGTGGTACTTTATTCCTCTGAACTTCTTCCCCAAAAGCCATAACCTCAAGCTAACCATAAGAAACACACCAGAAAATTTTCAATACAAAGGCACCCTACATTATACCTGATCAGCACTCCTCAAAACTGTCAAGGTCATTGAAAACAAGGTCTAAGTAACTGTCACAGCCAAGAGGAGCCTAAAGAGACATGACAACTAAATATAATATAGTACCCCAGGCAGGATCCTGCAACAGAGAACGGACACTAGGTAAAAACTAAGGAAATGCTGAATAAATTATAGACTTCAGCTAATAACAGTGTGTCAGTATTGGTTCATTAATTATAACAAATATACTCTACTAATATGTTATTAAAAATAGGAGAAACTGTGAGGACAGTGCTATATGAGAACTCTCAGTACTATTTCTAAAAAATTGTTTATTGATAACAAAAATTAAAAACATGGGACAGACCTGAGCCATGAGGAATCAAGCCCAGCCAGATCCGTAGCAGGAGGTAGAGCTTCCATCCAGCTCTCCTGATTCACAGAGCTAGAAGAGGAATTCTGGAAATTCCCCGAATTCCTAAAATAGAGGACATGCAACATGAACTTTGGTAAATATTGCCAAGACGCTGCACAAAATGTTCTACTCTTTAAACTTCTACTAAATGCATAAGAATTTTTATTTACTCTCACTTTTGCTACACTTGACAACATAAATACTTTTAATTTTTTGCTAATTTAACCAGTGAAATATTTGACTTCTCTAAATTTGAATGTCACTGTTTCCTCCTTCTGGTAAAGATGGACTTCTTTTATCAAGAAATACTGCAGTAGGCATTTCAACAGGTAAGAACGTTTTAAAACATGACTCCAATAGCATTATCGTATGATTAACAATAATTCCTTATAACATTTTAATATCTACTGCAAGTTCAATGTTCCCTGAATATTTAAAAATACTTTTAAAGTTCATTTGTCTGAATAAGAATCCAAACAAGGTCCACACATTGCATTTACATTATGTGTATTATAAGTCTCTCTTAATATACAACAATTCTCCTTTTGTGCTATTTATTATTTGAAAGAACTAAATTATTTGTCTTACAGAATAACTGGATTTGGCTGATTAAATGACCTCCATCCCCTGTATTTTTCTGTAAACTGGGCGTTAGATCTAGAGGCCTGATCAGTGATAGGTTATTTCTTTTGTCAACAATACTTTATAACATTTCCGTACACTTCCTATTGCCTTGCATCAAAAGAAAAATAGGTCCTGTCTGCCCCTCCTTTAGTGATGGAAAGATTAATTAGTGGATTCAGGTCATGCCAGCCTGATCCATCTATTATTAAGTTTCACATATAATGTTTCTTATCAAACGGTTTTAGCAACTATTATGACCATAATCTAGATCCATTAACATTGTAAATGTGGTTTTCTATTTCTATCATTTCTTCTCATTTTTAAGCTATGATTAAAAACAAACAAACAAAAGAAAAAAAACTTCCCCTAATTATTTTCCTGCCCTGAAATACAATTCATGCAAGAAAGACTACTTACTGTCTCAACTGAAATACAAACTGTCTGAATCTGGGGGATATTTTAACTACTTTTTCTGCCAGTGGATGAGGGGAGCTGATTCAGGAAGTACAGCATGGGGCTTTTTTCAATATGCAATTCCTTTTCCGATGCAATTAGGTGAGCACCAAATGCTTCGTGCCAACCCTCTTCAAATCCACCCTCTGAGTCATCCTACCGAGGGCCTTTGCCAGGGCTTCATCTGGAGAATACCTAGACACTATCTCTGCCAAACAGGCTGGGTATGAACCAGGGTAGTAGGAAGATGGCAGTAACATTGTTTTCTCCTTTGGTACTACTGATTAGCTTTGATTGTCTTCTAGGCAACTTTATATTGTGAGCAACTAGAAGCAACATATGGTAACCCACCTGGCACATTTTCACTTGTCATGATTTTTTTCTCTGTACCTCTTGGAACATATGTTAAAACTCATAAAATAGAAATGCAATAATCTTTAAAAATCAAGCCAAAATTTTTATCCGTACCTTCTTTCCCTTTATTTCCTTCCGTACAAAACCAAGAACAATACCACTGAAGAAAAGTAAAATTGTCCTTCATCATCATTAAGAGGAAATACCATTTATTTGTCAGTCTCTTGCTCTATACTACTTCTATGCCAAGTGCTTTAAAATGCATAATTCAATTCTGACATCATAGAAACCCTGCAAGGTTGTTTTATAAATAACTGAATGCCCATGATCGTTCAGAGCATTAAGTGGTGGAACTGATACTGTAACCTAGGTCAGTATTGTCCCAAGGTCTGTATTCTTTCTTTGTTTCTCATCATCATAAACATTTATTGAACACCTTTGCTGTGTCCAAGGCACTGTCCAAGGTGCTGGACAAACAGAGGAATACGGTGGTACCTGTCCTCAACAACCTTGCTATGGCTACTCAAAGTGTGGTCTGAGGTCCAAGCAGCAAGGACATCCCCTGAGACCTTGGCATCTATGAAGAATTGTCTTCTAGGCAGCTTTATGTTGTGAGCAACTAGAAGCAACATGTTGTAACCCACCTGGCACATTTTCACTTGGAATGATTTTTTTTTCTCTGTACCTCTTGGAATCTATGAAGAATCCAGGATTTCACCCCAAACCTACTGAATCAGAATATGTATTTTAACAAGATACCCAGGTATCTCACATTCTATATATTAGGTATACATAAGAAATGTTATGTTTGAGATTAATAAAGAATTTTTAACCTAGTTGTGAAAATCGTACATAGCCACTTAAAAAGAGAACTAGCTATACAGAACAGCCAGAGATGAGTAGACAGTGAACGCTGCAAGAAGCTAGCACCATGGGGATACAGTGGAGCTAGAAAGTGTGTAGCACAGATCCAGGGAAGACTGCTTGGAGGAGGTAGAACTCAAATCGAGTCATGCAAAATGCTTTCCTGGTAACATGGGATGATTGTTGTGAGTAGAAAGACTGTGACAATGAAGGCATCCAGGTAAAGACATTTATGGAATGTATGACAAGCAGGGCTGACTCTGGCCAAGATGAACCCTCATGAGACTCTCTAGGAAAGAGTAGAGGCTGTGGTTTCATCTCTGTTCTCCTAGGATCTTACCCAGAGTCTACCATTTTGCTGGTACTCAATAAGTATTTGTTGAATGAAAGGCACTTCTTAAAAGTTCCACTTCCATACTGAATCATACTACATGTACTTATCCTAATAGTTGTTGATGTTTTCTAAATTAATATTTGGGGATGGTGCTACCTTGAGGAGAGTTTCAACCACTGCTGATGTTGCGGTCGGTTGACGTGTCTACATAACACAGTGATGAACTTCAAAAGACTTAAATTCTTTAAGTATTGTGTGGGGATCAGAGTACTATATAAGCATTTTATTTCATGAATGGATGTATTATGGCCAGTATTTAGGAATGTTTCCTTAGAATAGAGTCATAAAATGGAATTACTTGATGAAAGATATATAAACATTTTAAAGCTCTGAATCACACTGCCAAATTGATTTTCAAAAATGATATTCCCTTTGGCAATACCCTGATCTGGAAAACTGCTTAGGAAGAAGAAGGTACAGAGGAGTGGGTTAACTGTTTGATGAATAATGAATAATTGTTTCTGTATGGAGTTATTATCATCTTTCAAGAAATGTAATAGTTGCTTTACATATGATATCTCTAATGCTCACCTTGGCCTTTAAAATACATATTATTATTGCAATTTTACAGATAAGGAAACTAAGGCTGAGAAGGGCTTAATAGCTGTCCCCAGCTATTTAAAGTCACATAGCTATTAAACGTTAGCGCCAAATTAGAAGCCAGATCTCTTAATCAAGATATCTATTCTTTCTCCATGCCAAAATTTCTGTTCTGGCTATCTTTTGCTGCATAACAAATTACCCCCAAATCCAGTGGCTTTAATCAGCCACTCTTTTATTATATCTCACAACTTTGTGGATCAGGAATTTGGCCAAGGTTTGGCTGGGCAATGCTTTTCCTTCACATGGCATTAGCTGGGGCAGTTCATGTGGAGGTGAAGTATCCACTTCAGAGATGGCTCACTCACACAATTGCAAGTTAGTGCTGGCTATTGCCTGGAAGCTCAGGGAAGGCCATCAGTTGAGGGTCTTAAGCTCAGGGAAGGCCATCAGTTGAGGGTCTTGGTTCTTTTCTACATGGACTTCTGCACTGGGGTAATTGAGTTTTTTCACAGCATGGGTACTGGGTTCTAAGAGTAAGAATTCTAAAAGACAGGAAGTATAATAGAAGTTGATAGTCTCTTAAGACCTGAGCCCTACAAGTGGCACAGAATCATTTCTACGAGATTCAATTGTTCACAGTAGTAAAAGAGTCCACCCAAATTTAAAGGAAAGACATACAGACATAGACCACTACGTAAGTGTCAAACAATTAGCAGTCATCTTTAATTTATCACATTTCCTAAACCTGGATGCTGAAAATACATACACTCAAGTTATGCATCATATATAATTATTCCAGGATAATTCACGGACACCATTGTTATTTTCACCATTATAAGACCTTTCATTCTATTTTCTGTAACCATGTGTATGAATTATTTTGAGAAAAATGAAGACATTTTCTGAATATTTTACTATAAAGTCTTTATTTCTGAAACATGAAGTGGTCAGAAAAAAGGCTGAATCATGGAAAGGGTGCTGTTTGCACTTTTAGTTTTCTCTTTTTCGCTCTCTGACCTGGCTTGCTAAGTCACCAGCAGAAAGCTGCAATTTGAGGAGTGGCAACTCTCTGAATTCAAGACATGGTTTCCAGGATGACAGCAGTTAGATAAATGTTGCTTTTTCATCAATAAAGCAGTGCAAAGAAGTGTTCTTCGGTAGATAACTACTGAAAAGAGCCCCAGTTTTCCCAATTATAGGATAAACTGGGCTGGGCTCATCAATGTCTTTAATCTAGTTAGAATTCAAATGAGGTTTCCATTTTACAAATCCATGCAGACCTCCTTCTAAGCCAGCACAGGTGTACGTGGCTTGCTGGCAACTATAAGCATTGCTGACATATTTCGACTCCCTTAAAAATTCCCCTTCCTCCTACATCTGTGTTGAGACCCCGCACTCACTGTTGACTGCGTGTACTCTTTTCAGGAGTTCACTAAAGCACCACACCCATTTTCCTGATTAAGCAAATATGAAAAGCCAACATAATTCCCATATATACACCTAATTTAATACCTACTCTCCTGATCTAAATACATCTCCCTTGGAGACTTTCCCAAGAATCCAGGCTCTTCCTTCTGCCCTCTGCCCAGCTACGTTTCAGGGTTCTGAAAGTGAGGCCGACTCAGAAAAACATCCACAGGGTAATGGATGAAAAAACATAAAATGGGCCTGCATTAACAGTGCAATAAAAATTCTCTTTCTGAATCTATCTCCGAATGAATGGGAAACAGGAGGGGATGAGTGTATGAGTGTATGCCTGACCCAGTACATCACACTCTAGATCCAGATCCATAAGTTATGGTTATCTGCTCTTCCCAACGTTCTCAAAGAAAACGAAGTGTTCTGAATAATATATACACATTTGAAAAAATATTCATAGAGGGACTGCTAGACCCTGCTAGACCAGAAGCTACAAATGTGGGTTAGGATTATGATTGCTGGTAATAGTACTAAGAACGCCATGGAGAGCTGACAAGCCAGAGATTAGCTTCGGCTGCCCAGGTTTTGACAAATTTTATTTATCTCAGAGTCTAACCATTTCTCCCCTTGCTGACTCCCACTTCACTCCAGAACACTGAATAAGATGAAAGTGTCCTTTAATTCCTTCTACCCTCTGCACAGTGTGTTAAAACTTGGACAAAAGGCTAATCAAGTTCTCTCTGCATCATGAAGTTATGAAAGTTTATGCTACCAACTACCTTTCCAACATTAAAAAAAAATTGTAATATAGGGTGTCCTAATGATGCTCTTTTGAGCTACTTCATATTTTCAGAAAGATGGCTTCTGTGGAGAGCAGTAACTGTTTTATAGTGTAATTCAGAGAAGAATAAAGAACTAATTCAGGCTTTGTTTTATTTAGCTACAAAATTAAAGCACTGGAACTCATCACTTAAAGGATTTCATGTAACATTATACCTGAATATATTGAATACACTCAGAGACGTTCTTTACCGCCACTGAATGCTCAGAAAGGGACAATATATTACTTTACAATATATAGTATATATACATATAGAACAACATAGCTCTTCTTATAACGTAAATATTAGCAATTAATAAGTAATGAAAACAAAAATACCATATATTTATAACTATATTTCTGATTAAAAAGTAGGGTGGTATAATAAAATGAGCAAAAGCCCACATATCCTTTGACCTAATAATTATTTTTTTTCAGAATATACCTTTTTCTAAGCCCAAATTTTCTAGAAAACAAAGCCTAGAAAAAGGCAAAATATACTTTTAATGTTTCATTAGGGATACAATCCCAAGGAAGCCAGAGTAGAGAAAAAAGAAAATGAGATGAAGAAGGAGGGAAAGCAAATACAAAATGGTGAGTTACGAATCTGGCCACTGCACGGCATTAGCAGAAAGCACACCTGATCGTTCAGTCACACAGTATATCCCCTGAGAGGGTTCATTTAAACACTACATCTGGCAACAGCCCAGCAGGGGAGGGAAGGAAAATAATTTATCCACCAGTTCCGTAATATCTTCTGTTTGGCATTGATCAAGGCTTCCCTCTGGGGCCTATAAGAATACAGTTAACACCAGGCTAACTGGAAGGTCACCCAGCAGCATCCAACAGAAACCATGGCTAAGCCAATATGATGAAGTATATAAACCTGAACCAGCACAGCTGTAAGGAAATACTTGCACGTGTGCTTAAAGGACATTATTGTAGCATTATTTTTATAAAGAAAATTGAAAGACTGAATATCCATTTTAATAATTAATAATATCCATTATTAAGATAATAGTTAAATATATTATGGTACACTCATATAATGGATAGATTCAAAAGAATGAGTAAATCCAGACCTACTCACCCAAAAATATATCCAGGACTTATTAAATGAAAAAAACAAGTCACAGAATTATACATATATCACAACCCACTTTAATGCAAAAAGGAAACACTATGAGTTTACATCCATATCTCTATATCTATCTATATATGTATATATATATATGAGATAAATAGAAAAATATTTAATAAGAGGCATCAAAAATGTTAGTGGCTACAACTAAAGAGAGGAGTGGAAATGTGGAGGATATTTGTAGGGGGGTTCCACATTTATTCTAATTATTCTTATATAATTTAAACATTTTTAAGTTAATAAATAATTTAAAGGAAAAAAGGAGAAAGGGTGGAGAGACTGATGGAGGAGGGTAGAACACAGGATTCAGATCCAGATTTCACTACATCTGAAATCTGTTAGGGCCATCAATCCCATCCAAGCCACGTGTTTCTTCCTGAGGCCTGCCTTCTGGGTTCCAATCCTAATGCTACTGGGATGATTTTTAAGAGCTTCTTTTTTGGGAAAAGTTTGGATGATATGTTTTAATATTATGATACAATGAGATGCATGAGAAATCTACTATGGAGCCAAAACAGAGTTTGAATGACTTTGGATGCAATTTACAGACCAAAAGAATGCCCTCAACAAATCATCATGAAAAGAAGGTCCTGGAGAGCACATGAGTGAAACAGAGTGTTCCAGACAAATCTCAGTTGTTCCACACCAGACAAACCAAGCCATCTCAGATGAATGTGGTCTCAGGTAATGCGGGTAGAAAAGGACAAGGTAAGCAAAAGAGCAGAATGAGCTAATGACTGCTGAAAGTGTTCAAGAGTTTGTTGAAGCAATCTAGGTAAAATATGCTTTACAAGTGCATCCTAAGTGACGGCAATGAGAAAACCTACAACCATCCTCAGTCTTACAAACAGTGGAGGGAGATAAGAGCTCCCTTGAACAGTGAGGACTGGCCTCATTTTTTCCAATGCCTTTTAACTAGACAAAACAAGGAAATAAGTCTCCACAACTGGTAAATAAAAGATCTTATTCTGAAGTAGCTCAGGTTAAATGTGATAATTTAAGTCAATACAGGTAGTGATGCCAACATATTCCAAGTTGTCTCATGTGTATGCTGCGTCATGAATTTTTTCAAAGGTCATTGAATTTTAAAGCAGAGATAGACCTTAAAGACTATCTTACAAACTTCTTATTTTTAAAGTGGAAAACAAACACAGGCACAGAGAGGGGTGGAATGCAGTACCACTCAACTAGAAGAGTCAAAAGACTTGTGTGTGGTCGAGCTCTCCCCTGATGACCTGTGTTACCTTTAGGAAGCTGCTTACCTTCTCTAGAACTCTGCCACTTCCTCTGTAAAGTGAGCGCTTCAAAATATATCCCTGCCATATTGATACTGTTGTGAATTATTTCTCTTAGGGAAAGAGGAAGATATTTTTTGAGCTACAGATAAGTAATCATACCCTTCCATTTTACACATGGATTACCTGTGGCCTACAAGCATTGAATTACTTGTCTGTGCTCTTGTAGCAAAAAAATTGCATAGAGCTCTGAGAAACTGCATACTTTCCAAAAATAAATATAGTTTCTTTATCTTTATTTTTTAAATGTTATACATGCTCATTTTTAAAACTAAAATGTAGAAAAAAATACTACAAACAAATCACCAGAAATCTTATCATCTAGAAATAATATGGTAGAAATTTGGGGGAAAATGCATCCATAAATAACCTCTTTTCTCTCTCACTGTCTCCAGCAATCCCCTTTCCCATTGAAGGGAATAGGTATCAAGAAAATATTTAATTAAAATTTTTTCTTTGCCAAACATACTAATGGTAGCCAGAGTCTGAATATTGCTGAGATGCGTGAAAAAAAAAATGCTATAAATGGAGCTTTCTAGAGGGGAAGTTTCAAAGCTCAACCCTTTTCATTAAGAAAAATGTGGAAATCTATTGGTTTGATCCAGTAAGACCAACAAGACCACTATAAAGAAATCCTTATACGGATAGAAAAAACAAGCCCTCAGTGGGAATTTCCAGGCACTAAGGAAACAGGCCTTGTGATTGGTGGACACTGAAACCCACCAGGGCTTTCCTGGCAGTGGTTAAGAATCCACCTGCCAATGCAGGGGACACGGGTTCGAGCCCTAGTCCGGGAAGATCCCACATGCCGCGGAGCAACTAAGCCCGTGCGCCACAACTACTGAGCCTGCGCTCTAGAGCCCACGAGCCACAACTACTGAGCCTGAGCTCTAGAGCCCCGAGCCACAACTACTGAGCCCACGTGCAGCAACTACTGAAGCCCACGCACCTAGAGCCCATGCTCCACAACAAGAGAAGCCACCGCAATGAGAAGCCCGCGCACCGCAACAGAGTAGCCCCCGCTCACCGCAATTAGAGGAAGCCCGCACAGCAATGAAGAACCAAAGCAGCCAAAAATAAATTAATCAATCAATCAATTAATTAATTAAAAAAAGAAACCCACCAAACCTGGCTTGATCCTGAGTGGCTGAGAAGGTCCAGGTTGAGGAGGTGTTCAGAGTTGAGATAGTGGGAACATTCTTCCCTCACTCATCAGCAAGATACATTTGCTTTCTTGAAGGAGTCTGGTCTAGGGCCAAGAGCAGTGACCAGAACTAGAGGGTCAGACTTGGTTGTGTCAGACTTGATGGGAATTATAATGTGCTCCAGCTGGATCTGAAAATGTCAGCCACTCAGGAAAAATTTTAAAAGCTGCAACTTCAACTCTGGCTTGGTAACAGATGACCCTGACTAAAGGAACCAGTTTTTAGTGGTATCTGAGGTGCTCTCCAGCTTCAAGGAAACACAGCTGAGATCTGGCTCCTACTGTGAGCTGAAAGTAGTCTGAATTGACCCTATGAGTGTAAAAAAGAAACTTGGTAACTTGCTAAGACCATCATGGGAGAGGGAGCCCTAAGAAGAGAAAAGGACATTTTAGTTTAGAGGCAAACTGGAGACTTGGGCTTTTTAATTTGAGAATTTAACAGGAGATATAACATCTTATTTTGAACCACAAGCTCATAAAATGGGTCATATCCATCACATATGTTATGTGCATACTTTTAAATAAATGGTAGCATATTGTACAGGCCACTGAACAGCCAACTTTTTCATTCAATTTTAGGTTGTGACTGTCATGTTATGTTAATTAATGCAGACTGACACCCTTAATAATGGCTGCATACTATTCTAAAATAAATATATGAGCCATACTTTATTTACTGTTTCCTTATTAAAGGACACTGAACTTGAATCTTCTTACTTTGTTTGTCAATGTTACAAGCAGCGTTCACTCATTAATGATCATTCAATAATAATCATTATTAAACATCTACCTTCTGACATTTTATTATTTTCTTTTCTTTTTTTTTTTTTTGTCTTATTATTTCTTTAAAACAATTTCCGAGAAGTGGAGTTGCTGGATCAAAAAGGATCAAAATTTTCTCTCTTTGGTGTCTTCTGCCAAATAGCCCTTAAGAAATCTTGTACTAATTTGTACTCTACCAATAGTGTATGAGTGTCCATCTTCCTATGCTCTATTACATGTTGTGTTACCAATCATTTTTGTATGCAAATCTAATAAGTGGGGAGGGGGAAGATGTTGTTTTATTAGAGTATCTGAAATGTTGAACATAATTTCCTTGTTTCTTGGTCGTTTTTATTTATCCTATTGTGTTTATGTCATTTGCAAATTATTTCTATGGGGACAGAAATTTTTTTCTCAATATTTCATAGGAATTAAAAAAAATATTGTAGCAATACTGATCATGATCTACATCGGAAATAGTTTCCCCACTTTTTCATTCTTTAAACTTTGTTCCATGACATTTTTTCCATGTGAAATAAGGGATCAAATCTATCACCCTTCTCTTTTATGGTTTCTAGCTGAGATGTTATACTTTAAAAGTTCTTCTTCAGCCTCAAAATAACCAAAACATCTATATTTTAATCTAGTATGCATATGATGTAATTTTTACATTTAAGCTACTGATTCATCTACAATTATTTTAAGGCCTCAGCTTTTTTGATGTTTAGCCACTTATTTTAACAACATTTATTGAATTATTAATTTTTGAATACTCCATTTTTTCTCCTTTCACTTAAAATGCTAAATTCCCAAATATACTTGGAATATTTTATAGAATCTGTGTTTTGTTTCACACATCTGTCAGTTCATTACTCTTCCACAAGCACATAATTTGATTACTGATAGTTTAAATATATTTTAATATCAATGAATCCTTTGTAAATATTCAAGAAATTTTAACAAGTTCTATGAGACTCAGAGGTATGATATGAACCTAGGAAAGTAGAAGACTGTTGACATGAATTGATATAGAGAACACCCAAGTGAAATCACAAGTCCAGATGTTCACGTAAACAAAGCCATCCAGAAATAGAGAATTTCTTATTCATTGAATTTGGGAAGGAGTCAAAGAATATGTGCAGATGTCAATAAATACAGTTGGTGTAAGCCCATCTATGCAATGAGACCCATCAGGCAATTCTCATCAAAACTCTTCCATAATTTTAACACTACCTTTAAATTTTTCATAGGTGTAAAATAAAATCTTATTTGGAGAACATCATCTTTTTTCTCAGATGCCTCATCAATATTGTTCTAGGAAGTTCTTTCCTAGAACTTCTTGTGTAAGGTCATTTACATTCTTCACAGAGAATCTGTGCTTCTGCCTTATATTACAGAGCTCCTGGAACTTCTAAGAATGCAGACACTCAATTTTTAGGACACTCCAACTCACATGCTCAGTACTGAATAAGAAGCATCCGTGTAAAAGCTCCCAACTTCCCCAATTTTGGAAACACATATGAGGGACGTTTCTGGAAATAAATGGAGGAATGGGGTTAACTTGAGCCTTAGGCAAAGAGTAGGAAAGAGGTCCTAGGAAGATGGCCTTGACCTTGAAAAATGAAAGGAGGAACAAATGGATATCCCACTGCCTAAATTCCTAGGTTATAAATATGAACAAGAAAAATGTAATAAATTAGGAGCGGTATATCTACACCTAGGATAAAGCTGCACCCGAGGTGGGGCTACCCCTTGTGTGGTGCTGGGACTGAATCTTGGACACAATTTTGATCCTATCAATCTGCCAAATAATGTGGGATAATAAATCCTGAATCAAGTGAGTGATCATGAAGTTCAGTGTGAAGCTTTGAAATC
The DNA here is from genome assembly GCF_003031525.2 of Neophocaena asiaeorientalis asiaeorientalis. Lineage (NCBI taxonomy): Eukaryota > Metazoa > Chordata > Mammalia > Artiodactyla > Phocoenidae > Neophocaena > Neophocaena asiaeorientalis. The sequence goes on from NW_020185327.1 coordinate 6,038,201, forward strand.
AAAACACATCAGGGGTACCCTGTTCACAGGATAATTGCTACCAGGGGATAACTAGAACATTTAGAAGGATTCTTATTTCATCATGCCACTAAAAACAAACGTTATCCATCCTAAATATCACAAAAGTTTTCACTTCATTCTTTTTAATTTTGTAGTTAGCCACTCCAAAGTGGATAAAAATGTTTCCCAGTTAAGCATTCAGATCAACGTGTTAGGGAAGGAGAGTATACTCAATTGATATGAGCTAGGAATGGGTTGCACTGTACTCAGGTAGAGGAAATATTTTCCCAGTTTCTAGGAGAAACTTTAGGGTCCTTCATTCATTCATTCATTCAATAAATATGCATTGAGAACCAACAGAGTGCCAGGCGCTGTTCTAGGAACTGGGGATAGATTAGTGAATAAGACAGGTAAGGTACTTGTTTTTGCAAGGTAACCTGTAGTAGGAGAAGTATGACAATAAATAAATTCGTAAATAAAATATTGGATATTGAAAAGTTCTACAAAGAAATGTGCTAAGACAGTGTATGTTAGGGAAGACCCCTGACAGAAGATGGGACTCGAACTGAGGACACAGAGAAGTGAGGGAGCACGATCTTCCAAGGTCTGCAGGAGGAACATTGCAGGTAAAGGGAACAAGGTGGCCAGAATGGTTGGAGACAATAAGATGGAGAGTGCTAGGGGATGAGGTGGTAGGATCGCAGGAGCCAGACCAGGGGACCTTGTCGGATGCTAAGGAGTGGGAGGCCACTGGAGAGTCTGAGCAGGGGAATTAAAGGATTCAGTTTACACCTTTAATTGATCACTTTGGCTGTTGAGTTGAGAAATGATTCTAGAAGAGCAACAACTGAGATCATTTCTGGCAGTGACTTAGAAGACAGAAAATGGCAGGTGGGGTTAGATTGATAGACACTGAGTTGCAGAGAAGTGGACAGATTTAGGAAGCAAATTCAACAGACATGCTGAAGGGATTATATTTCTGGGTTATTAAATTCTGGATTCTGGTACTGACTTTAGGAGATTCCCTAATCTACCTGGACTGCATTTGGATCATTTGTTTTCAATCTGTAGAACAAAAATTGCATAATAATTTTACTATATAATATTTGGCAAAATTTAATCAATCCTCTGGCAAGAATTTTTTGCTCAGTTTTTCAGTGAGTTCTTTCTTCCAGTATTTTTTCCTAAGTGCTCAAATAATCTTTTTAGATAATTAGTTTCAAAGATAATTCTCATTCCACACATACTGGCCAGGATATATAAATCCTCAATTTAAAAAATGGATAAAATATCAAGAGCCTTATTTTGCCACATATAGATACAATGTAAATAAACAAATCATTTACTGTTATCACTAACAACTATAAAAATATATAAAATCCATGACTGTCTAGATGTCCCTTGAGAATGTCATGTGCATAGGGCAAGTCAATTGAATAGGGAAAGAGATCTGTTAAAAGATGCTAGGTATTTTTGAATTTTTAGTTCCATCATAAAATTTTCCTAGACACACACAATGATAAAAGTTCTATAAACAACAGTTATTAAACTAATGGGTCCCATGGGATATGATATGACATTACGGAATATGCCAGCCATCTGCAGATTTGACATTATTTTTATTGACTTTAGTAAAAATGATGACATACCTAAAGGGAAAATAGACCATTTCCCCATCTCCAAAGACATCAAACACTGAAATTAGCAGTATGTGATTTATCTTTGGGCCCCATCTTTCACATCAGTGGGGAAAATCCATTATTATCTTTGCATGGAAGACTCTACGCTAGGTAATAAAGAAGTATCATTTCATTGAGAGAGCACATTTTCCAGGCAGCTGTTGCTTTTTTGTGTTTCATGCCTTCAATAAGCCAGGGGACAAGGAAAACAAAAGACAGAACCAGGATCACTGAGAGCCAAGTCAAAGAGTAAACTTAATCGTACCTCAAACCCATGACACCCAAAATGTAATATTCTCTGAAGCTGGAAATTCTTGACTAGCCTCATGCTTAAAAAAAATTATGCTAATAAATTTATGCCATCATAAAATCATCTGAGCTCAGCTAAAAGGGTTTCATGGATATAGTTAGAGGGCATTATTTTAGTTATGCTGGAGGCAAAATGACAGTGATGAAGGCCATGCATATAAGAAATTATGTCCTGATCTCTTCACGCTGATGCTAGTTCTGGTATCTTTATTTTTTTTAATGATCAGATTCTGATAGTAAATCCATTTTCAATTATTTCATTAAGAAAAGAACAAAATTCCATTTCATCTATAGTCCTTCTTTGAGTGTTTTACCCCCCAAAAGGCAATAATATTGTAAAATATTTATTCCATTAGTTTCAGGTAATTGACATGCCGAGAGCTAAGCGCTTAATCTCTGCCGGCAGGGAAAGCAGCCTGCTGTCACTTTTTATTAAGTCTTTTTCTGCAGCTTTTTGCATAGTCAGTAACAGTGTCTGAACCCAAGAAAATATACAGAGTAACATTTAAATAGCAGTCTGTGATAAGGTAATGTTTACATTCAAGATAATATGAAAATGTGTGCTCTAGAGTTGCAAAGGTTTTTCTCTAGGTTAACTAATTAGAATGTTTATTAGCTACATTCATTATTCTGAAATTTCATTAGAGATTTCTAAACATTATGAACTTCTTAAGCACCATATTCCCTAAAGAGCCTGTGTCTGCTGGAATCTGGACAGGTGAATTTGAGTAGCACTTGGTATTTATCTTCCCATGCCTACAATAGCACAAAAACAGAATACAGAGCATTCATCCTTAGCACCTTCAGGGAACAGAGAGGGCCTGCATAAGTCCCCTCATCATTTTTATGGCACCCTTCACAACTCTGGCTGGTTAACATACAGCCTTCTTAGCTGGACCCGGATCAGTGACTTATCATCACGGTAAATGGACAGCACACAAATCTGTCTTTAGTGGCACTAACTGAAAAGGGAAAGGTCTATCTCTGCCACGAGGGGTGGTGAGCACACAAGCAGGGTTTACAGCCTCCTTATTACCTTAGACACCACGTGGCAAGAGGTGAACCCCCAGGAAACCTGGATCCTGAGTCATAAATCATGAGGATCCTGTTTCTTTGATTTGAACTGTGTTTAGCTTCTGTTTTCTGCCACTAGTCAGTTTTTATTATTCTCAACATCATCATAACTTGAGTCTGAAATATATAATTATACTAATTTTTAAAGCCTCTCACCAGTACACCATAGTACAGGGAAAAGTGCATGGACTTTAGAGTCAAAATTATCTGAGTTCAAGACCTGCCTTCCCTAGGTACCCGCTGTGTGACCTCAGTCATATTAGTTGACCTCTCTGGGCTTCACTTTCCTCATCTATAAAGTAAGGGTAGTGTCTCTTTCACAGAGTTATTATTGACAGGATTGAGAGAGATGAGACACAGTGTAGACAAGTGTTTCAACCATGGACTCAGGAGTCAGACCTGACTTTGATTCTTGGCTGTACTACTTACTAAGTTTATGGCCTTGGACAAGTTACATGACCTGTCTAAGCCTCTGTACTCATGTGTAACATCCAAATAATCAAACTACCCACTGCAAAAGATGAGAGATTTACTAAGGCAACAACTGTCTTTTCAATGACTCCATGATCTAGGAACTAGGGATAGAGCAGGAAATTTAAAAGATAACAATCTCTGCCCTCATGGAGCTTATACTCTAGCAGGGGAAGACTGACAACAACAAAATGAATGAATAAACTTTAGCTCAGTGCCTAGCATTTAATAAGCACCAAATACAGGCTGTCACTTCTCAGTCTATAATAAACACCTCCCAAAATGTTATCATCTTTTTCCTATCCCATATCTGAGTTCTACCAAACCTCTCATGTTTCAGGAAGAAGTTGAAGCCAAAACCTACATCAAAAGGGACTGAGTCTTTTCAGGGCTTTTTGGCAGGCAGCTATACCCATGGACCACTTAAAAACATAAGAATAAGAAATGGTCTTTCATTTCGATTCATGATGAGGCTTAAAATGTAAGTGACTTGTTGAGGAACCATTCTAAGTGAGAGTGAGTTACTACAGAAGAATAAGTTGTAAGCAAATCAACATACTTTAAGTTCATTAGTTGTTCCCTATTTTGAGAGTAGGAGATGAAGAGAAATTAACTATAGCAGAGTATCTCATCCAAGCTGAAGAGTAAGTCTCTTTAGAAACTGATGGTCTGTGAGCTCTCCAAGGTCTATAGGACAAGAAGAGTACAGATCCACTAGGGATCTTGTTGAGGAGATCAGGGTAGTGCTGAGAGAAAGAGGGGAGAGTTTGTGGACACCTTTAATGAAAGAGAGGTAGCTTCTGAAACTGAAAGAACTACTTTCATAAAAGCTTTGGGAAACCTACAAGAGAAAGGCTTCCCTGGGGCCAAGAAGACATAGTCCAAGGCAAACAGGGTCTTCATCCTGTGGGGAATCCAGTGCAGTGAGGACCAGCTGTTGGGCACTCATGGATGGCACCCTTGACCCAGGTGTCAGCATCTTCACAGAGGAATTCAGCCGCAGCTCCATCTGGTAAAGCATTAATAGGACTGAGCAGAAACAAACCAGAAAGCAGAAATAACTGGGGAGGGTATTTTTGTGGAAGAGCTATGTTTTGAGAAATGAAACTGAGATAAGATTATTAAACTACCATGATGACTTTTGTAAGAAGTTGGTATATTTTTTTCCAAAATAAATCTGATATTTTATAGTTGAGCCTTATTTAAAAAAAAAAAACTCCTTATAAAATTATGGAGATCTTTCTGTATGGCAATGCCTTATGAAGATACCAGCTGAATTATCTGCAGTTGTCTTCTACAAACCATGACCAACTTCACTTGTTTTTGAAAGGACAAACCCCTCTACCCACCCACCCCATACACACATCTTTGCTTCCTGAGATACATAAAGACAAGAATTAGGTTGGCTCATATACATGGAAATGGAAACTAAGACCGCCCACTCCATGCTGACGGGTTAAGTCAACGTTGGTGGGGAGAATACAACTTCTTCATTACTTCTAGGGAGTGGTAGCTACTTTCCTATTTTCTTTTCATCCCCTGATCTATTCCTTATTCCTTCAGGTGATTAGTGATTACTGAGTTTAGGAGAAATGGTAAAAGAGCATGCATAATTGAGGCCCTTTCTCTCTCCTGTCTCTTTGGAACAAGATGCATTCTTCTCTGCTCTGGTTGTAGGAGGCCTGCCTCATCTGCCTAATTCTAGGGTTCGGCTTTAGGACTCCATCTGACTTACACACCAGCCCTTCTTCTTTCTCTCCTTCTTGAGGGGCTGCCTACCTAGGGACAGCATGTGCTCACGTTACTCTCCTCCAGGCAATAAATCACAAGACCAGGACTTGTCTGGCATTGCTGGAGGAGATGAATTCAAACTCCAGCTTCTGGAACATTGAGCAGGGAGTAAACTAAAAAGAGCAGGGAAATGAACAAAAAGGAGCAACGACAAGTAGGTTCTAAAATTATGTAGGAAAACAAAGGACCTGGAAGAGTCTAAACTATTTTGAAAGAGATGAACACATTTAGAAAATTCACATATTTCATTTCAATATTTACTGTAAAGCAACAGTAGTCACAAGGGTGTGGTGCTGGCATAAGGATAGACATATAGATCAATGTAACAAAATATTATGCCCAGAAGTAGACTCACGCATATATTGATTTTGACAAAAGTGAAAAGTAAATCAATGGAGGAAGAATAGTTTATCAACAAGTGGTGCTGAAATAACTGAACATTCAAAAGCAAAAAAGAAAAGAGAAATGAAAGGGAAAAAAAAGAGAAGAAAAGGAGGAAATATAGAAGTATTTGTTACCTTGAGTTAGGCAAAGGTTTATTAGGCCACAACAAGCTTGAAGTACACACACTTACAAAAAAATACATTTACCAAAATTGATAATGCCTGCTCTTCAAATAATTCTCTTAGGAAAATGGAAAAAAAAAACTGAACACAAATAAACAAAAAAAAAAACAAGCTCCAGACCAGGATAAAATATTTGCAAAGTACATACCTGAAAAGAACTTGCATCCAAAATATATAAAGAACTCTCAAAATTCAATAATAAGGGGACAGGGACTTCCCTCGTGGCACAGTGGTTAAGAATCCGTCTGCCAATGCAGGGAACACGGGTTCAACTCCTGGTCCAGGAAGATCCCACATGCGGCAGAGCACTAAGCCCGTGGGCCACAACTACTGAGCCTGCGCTCTAGAACCCATGCACCACAACTACTGAGCCCGCGCACCTATAGCCTGTGCTCCACAACAAGAGAAGCCACTGCAATGAGAAGCCCGCCTACTGCAACAAAGAGTAGCCCCCGCTCGCCACAACTAGGGAAAGCCCGTGCACAGCAATGAAGACCCAACACAGCCAAAAATAAATCAAATAAATAAGTTTAAAATAATAATAATAATAAGGGGACAAACAATCCAATAAAAATAATCAAATAATATGAACAAATATTTTGCCAAAGAAGAGATGTGGATAATAAAAAAGCACATGAAAAGATATTTATTATTTATAAACATTAGAGAAATGTACTTTCTTCTCAATTTTGTGATAAATATGAGTCTGGCTTAAAAAAAAATCTTTAAAAAAAAGTGAAAAGAAAAATTCAAAGGAAATAAAGGAACCTCAAATAAGACCCAGTGATTGGCTACGCCACCATGGCAAATTTCTTAACTAAACAAAATGGGAGAGGACACAGGATAAGTAAGTGGATTTCTTCCCCTTGGATATGATAGGAGCGTATTACCCAAAATAACATCCTGTTTAAAGATTTTTTCCCAGTTGAGATTATTTTTACAGGTGGTGGACTCAAGAAAACTGTCATAAATTGAGTGACTTCCCAATAAAACTAAAATCTAGTTTACCTTCATGAATAGGATGGTCATATAATTTATTTTCTAAGCAAAGTAATTTTGAGAGTGAAAGTGCTGCAATTTGATCACAACTTTGGGATAAGAGAGACATACACTGGGACTGTCCCAGGGAAATTGGAACTTACAGTTGCCCGTCTCAGTAACCACTGAGTCTCTGCCATGGACAGGGGTAGCACCAAGTACTGTGTTCTGGAAACAAAGCTTTGCCTGGAATCACTACCGCCAGGGCTGGGGATTGGCCTTCTTTGTAAATGTGGTGTAGGTGAGACCAGTACTAATAATTATCAGTGTCCAAACAACTTGGAATCTTTTAAAAGTGAGGCTCATCAGAGATTTGGCACTGGACTAATTCATCTTCAGAACTCCTGAAGCAATCATAATCACTCCAGTGAAAGCTGCTGAAAGAACCTCAGTTCTACCCAAAAGATGACCTTTTTGGCTAAAAATGAACAAAATAAGAAATGGGGAAGAACTTTGATTTCATTAGACTTTTCATTTACAAGGGCAAGCAAATGTGATTTCTGACGTTAATTCCATTGCACTTGAACTTGCAAAGCAATTTAATTTTTAGACTAATTTCTCCCCAGGAATTTGATAATGGGAGGGTGTTTATATTCAATTTGGGGCATTTCTATGTTCTTGACATTTTATTATTGGGAGTATCTTAATGTTGTCATTTAATTTTATTGTAGTATCTCTGATAGGCTATATTGGAAAATATGGCTAGACATAATTTGGAAAGGGAAATAAAACTGGGAATGAATGTTTAGCCTTAAGCATAGTGCGGCCTCAGAGTTCATTTAATTAATATACTCTCTGCCTCCTTTCAGAGTCTTCCAGGAGAAAAAATCTATACTGCTCACCAGGGATCCCAGGAAGATACGCAAAAGAACAGTGGTTAGGAGTGGGGGAATGACTTTGAAGCTAGAAGCCGACTTTCTTTTAGACAACCACCGCCTTCCTGGGGAGGGTGTCCCTACCCCTGGTCTTTTCCTTCCACAGGAAAAAGACCAAGGTAGCATCATACACCTGGTTTCTCTCCACCCCCTTCCTCACTCTTCTTCAGGAGAGGCAGAAAAAGTCACCTGGAGAGAGCCTTTTATGGATGGAGCTCAACTGGGGGGAACAAGTCCATCCACACTCCTGCCCATGTGAGATGGGGAGTCTGTTCTTCAGACTCCAGCTACCCTCAGCTGAGCTGTCCACTGATCAGTTAGCAAACGCCTTTTGTTTCTCCATCTGCTCTCTCTTTTGTCTTATTTCTCAGTTGGTTCAGAAACCTAGTCAAGAAAAAGCAGGGTTATTTCTTGGATTCCTCAAGGACCCCCAACTGACAACTCATACCAAGCATCTAGCAGGATATCTAGATGCACAGTCAATATTTATTGAATGAATAATGAGAGCTGAGATGCACAAATCACATCAAAGAGACAATGGTTCCCAAGTCAGAGTAATTCTTGACTGAAGATACTGACATATGTACAGAAATGCATCAATCATACAGGGGTGGGTTTTAATTTTCCAAAGAATGTAGATCAGTTTTCACCTAAGCTCTGTCAGGAGAGAAAGAGTCAGCTTGTAGGATTTGACAAGTGATTTCAGTGTGCAAGAGAGGCCCACAATCTGTTTCTTACTTTTTTTTACTAATACAAGGAATTAATGTTTGTTACAGAATTACTGCAAAACCCAGATAATAAAAACAAAAAAATCAATGGCTTGAAATCTGAAAATCCATAGAGAATAATTACTTTTATTTTAGTGTATATCTTTGTAGTCTTCATTTTGCAGTTAAATACATACGATCACATATAGAATTTTTGCCAAAATAGGATCATAAATTCTGTATTTGCTCATCCTTTCACCAGATGTATGACAATCTTCCCATTATCGGTGAATGTACTACCATGTCATATTTTTAAATGAATGTAAATATTTAATACCTTAGATGTATAATAGTGTATTTCATCGATCCTCTATTTTTGACATACAGTCATTTCTCTATTAAAACAAGACTACAAAGAACATACTTATGCATACTTTTTATGCATGCATATTTGTCCAGATGATTAACTTTTCCCAGGATGGATTATTATCATGTGCCAGTAGTTTTGGAAGTTTCTCAATAATAATCTATATGCCATGGGCTTCCCTGGTGGCGCAGTGGTTGAGAGTCCACCTGCCGATGCAGGGGACACGGGTTCGTGCTCAGGTCCGGGAAGGTCCCACATGCCGCGGAGCGGCTGGGCCCGTGAGCCTTGGCCGCTGAGCCTGTGCATCCGGAGCCTGTGCTCCACAACGGGAGAGGCCACAACAGTAAGAGGCCTGCGTACCGCAAAAAAAAAATAATAATAATAATCTATATGCCAGTATTTTACTGAACATTTTCAGATACACTGTCTCATTCGACCCTCATAAAAACCCCACAAGATATTACTCTCTTATTTTTAAAGATGAAATTAAGGTTGGGTAACTGGTCACATCACTAGTAAAGGGGAAGAAATGGAGCTGAAACTGATCCTTCTTTTCCCAAAGTTGGATACACGCACATTGTGAAACTCCACTTTGCCTTTAGGACATATTAAGCTTTGCCCCAGACAAGTTGTTCTTTTTGGTGTTCCTATAAATCAGCTTTGCTTTCTAATTTGTTTTCTAGTTAATAATTGTTGTTATATACTAAAACAAGAATTGAAATCTTTTGAACTTTTATTATGCCCAGAAGCTAGTATTAGTTGATTGTATTAAGTTTTTCAGACAGCCATTTATCTCTTTATATTTCCTATAAATTATAACTTCATCCTTTCCAGTTTTCATTCTTTCATTTGCTGTTATTTTTACTTCTATGTGCATAAACTAGCATTTCCAAAACTGTGCTAAATAGTAAGGATGACATTAGGAAGTGGTGTTTTATTTCATCCAACCTCATCTAATCCACTGTGTTTTTGGTGTGTCTGTTGTTCACTTGAGGTCGAACCCCCAGCCCCTGCATGTCAAGGAAGGACATATCTATTCCTAAACACTAAGATTCTGTTTTTTAAATCATAATGTTAAATTTTATAAAATGCGTATTTGGAAACTATGAAAATAGTGTTTTCCGTTTTAACCTACTAATATCATGAATTCTATTAACAGATTTCCTAATGTTGTGCCATACTCACTTTCCTAGAATAAATTCTACTTAGTCGTGGTGAATATATTGCTGGATTTGTACTTCTAATATTTTATTTAAGATATTAGTTTCATGGGTAAATGAGAAATTACTCAGGGTTTTTTGTTTGTTTTTATCCTGTACCATCTCTTTCAAGTTTTGGCCACAAGGCTTACACTATCCATGTAAAAATAAATAAAGTTATTGCAAGGGTCTTTTTTTCCCCCTGTACTCTGCAAAGCTTAAATAATATCAGCACCCTGTATCTCTTGAAGGATCATAAAACACTAGTGAAACCATTCAGGCCTGACACCTTTCCTGGGGCTAGTTCTTCAGACAATCTTTGGATTTATTTTAGAGATATTGATATATTGATAACTTCTATCTTATTTACCAATTTTTGGATATTTGTCAAAAATTATGTATTTTAATGAAACTTTGAAAATTAATAGCCTAGAATTTTACAAATTATTTTTGTATAATTGATTTAATTTGCTTATATTGTCATTGCTAATTCTGTGTATATTTTAAAATCTAATTAGATTATATAATCTTTTGTCTATATTATTGTTTTTTACAAAATAAGTTTTTGGAATTTAATATAAACTGTACTCTGTTTTCTAACTTATAAAATTGTCTTTTAAACGTTCTTTCTTTTCTTTTTTTTTTCCGCTGTTCTTTTCCATTTATTTTGTTAGTTCATTTATTTTCCTTCTTGTTAAGAAACCTTTAGTTTTTTTAAAAGGTGCAAAGCACTATAGTCCTAAATTCTTGCATGCCTATGTATCATATTTTGTTGCTTTCAAATGAATGACAACTGGCTAAGGAGAGAACCTGAGGGCATAACCTGTTCCATGAAACTTCAGTAATCATTACTTTATTTTCCTCTAGCATCTAACGTTACAAAAGATTCTGAGGGCCATCAGCTTTCTCTTTTCTTTTTTAATAAATACCTGTTTTAGTTGTTGGGTGGTTGATTGTTATTATTGTTTTCATGCCATGATGTGTTTAGAATTTTTCTTTACTTTTGAAATTCAACACTTTCACTTTTAATTAAGTTTCCCTTGTACCCATGAACACTTTCTTTATGCAATTCATCCATCATTTTCCACCAGGCTAGTTATTGGTCTTCCCTCCCACTCCTAGTATGGAGACAAAAGCTGCTTTTCAAGCTTGCTGGGGGCTGGAAGCTAGATTCTGAGCACTGGTGAAGTCCCCCGGATGAGTGTCATTCTGTGGACACCATAGGTCATCAGCCAGCCAGTCAGAATCACATTTTGAGGACAAATTTGCTAGAACAATTCTAATATTCTGACAGTAATTACATTCACCCATCAGTCCTTCTAAAGTACTCAAATAAGAAAGGAACAAGAGGAAGACAACTGTGAGATAATTCTAGACTCATCCTCACAGCTGAATCTTTACACAAGATTCTAGGTACCAGGGAGGACACGGATAGCATTTTCTTGTTTCCTTCCGCCACGAACTAGAGAAAAAGTTTGCTTTTAAAGGGGTTCAATGTGATTAAATCAGGTCCATCTAGATAATCTATCTTAAAGTCAGCTGTGCCATAAAACATGACATAATTACGGTAGTAATAGCTCATTATGTTCACAGGTCCTAGAGATTAAGTCATGGAATCTCGGGACCCATTTTTAGAATTCTGTCTACTGCAAGAACATCTCTTTTACTATACCCAGATGCCATCCAAGCACTTGGGGGTCATCACGGAAACACAGAACACCTTCACAAAATACCCACTTTGGGCCTTACCTGTCAAATACAATTGTTAATCAATAGCCAGTGTGCCCCATGTTATAATCAGCAAACCAAGAGAGCACAACGAGATCAGATCCTCTCATCAAAAATACTATAGATGCACTGAAAAAAGTTGAAGATTTACAGAAAGAGTTTTAAAAGGAAATTAAAAGCATACAATCCAACCACAGTAATCCAACTCTTTCTATGTGTATTATTTCACAAATAAGACTATTCTATACATATAATTTGTATCCTGTTTTTTATAATGACACTGTAAATTAGAAGTGTTCATAATATTTACTCTACTTTGCCATAATTTATTGCCCTATTGCTGAACATTTATTTTGTTTATGAATTTTCCCGTTTATAAATGATGCTATTTCTAAGATCTTTTTATATAATTTTTTTCTTATTTTGTCTTATTTACTTAGAATATTATTTTCATAAAATAAGTTTGTTCAATGGGTCTTGTTATGTGATCAGAAACATATTTTAAATATTAATTAAAAATTTTAAACATAAAAAAATAAAGTTTAAGGTAAAACCCAAATTAGACCAAAAAAAATATTATAGACACTTGCCTATTTTTTGACACTTATAGAAATTGTATAGCATTCCTGGGTGGGTACTAGTACATTGCATTTTGGAAAACGGAACATGTAATTTGCACTCCAAACTGTGGAAAGAAGCAACCACTTTACCCATAGAAAATGATGTATGTGCAGTGCTTACTGCAACTTCATTTATAATAATAAAAAAAGTGTTTAACAACAATAGAGTGCAAAGTAAATTATAGTACATCCACAAGGTATAGTCATTTACTCATTCTTTCAGCCTTTCAACAAATTTTTATTGTTTATCTGTCACATGCCAGGTACTGTTAGGTGCTAGGGATACAACAATGATGCCCAAGAGACTTGGTTCCTATACTTATGGAATTTATATTCCAGTTGGGGAGGAGAGACATTAATCAAATAACCACACAAACTAATATAAAATTGCAGCTTAAATCTATACAACTTCTGAAGGGTGTAGCCATGTGAAATGATGGCTTTAATTTAAAAGTTGTCAAAAGAGAAGAAACCTGCTTATGATCTAATGGTACTATGAATAAGAAGGACCTGTAATTGTATGCATAGAAAGATACTAATAATATAAACTTTGCAAGGAGAAAAGACTGGAAGGAAACAAACCAACTGTTAATATTGGTTGTCTTCCTTGTATTTATATGTAGCTCCCAAATTATATAATTTGCATATTTTACTTCTATAAATAGAAAAATGACTCTATTACGAAAATAAGAAAATCATTTTCCTTCTATCTATCCTTATTATCAGATGCTTAAAGTTTGCAATGTCTGGGCCAGATTTTCACATCTGCTTTGTTTGAATTTTGTGGTTTAGGCTGAACTAACCGAAAACATAAAAATAAATGTGAAATTACCCGGTTATTACTTGGTAAATCCTCATTCTTTACATGGACTTGCCAACAATTAAATCATAGTAACATTGCTGATGGGGGACTTGCTGTGCTAGATCATTACACACACTGCCTCAGATCTCTACAACAAGACTGCATGGTAGGCATGACTATCCTCATTTGATAGGTCAGGTATCAGAAAACCAGTGTTACTGAGCAGATAGGAAAGACCAAGGGCAGGAGTTGAACCCAGGACCGTCTGACTCCCAGGATCATGCCCTTTTCATCATTTTCATAAGCAGAATGTTAAGACGGCCCCCAAGAGAGCCACTATTTCCTGGCATGCAAGCCCTCGCTAAGGCCCTGCCCTTGAGTATGGGCAGGACCTGTGAATATGATGGAATCACTCCTGTGATTATTACATTATAAAGCAAAGGAATTTGGCAGATGCAATTAAGCTTTGATTTTTTGAGTTAATAAAAAGGGAGATTTTTTTTAAGTGGGGGAGATTATCCTGGGTGGGCATAACCTAATTAAGTGAGCCCTTTCCCTCCTTGAAGTCAGGGAGATTTGCCTGTTGGCCTTGAAGGAGCAAACAGCCTTGAGTCCTGCAGCCACAAGGGACTGAATTCTGCTAACAGCTAGTGACCCTGGAAGTTGATCCTGAGCCTAAATCAGATTACAGCCCCAGCCAACACTTTGATTTAAGTCTGGTGAGACCCTGAGCAGAGAACCCAGCTAACTCATGCTCAACCCCTGATACATGGAACCTGAGATAATAAAGTTGTATAGATTTAAGCTGCTACTCAGCAATAGAAAAGTAATACAATTACCTTACTCTGCTTCCTGCCTCTGGTCTGCCTTCTTCATTTGGGTAAGTAGTGCTCCCGGTTTCTCTCGGGGCTGAGCGCCCAGGCACTTGGGCTGGTTTGCTGTGGGGAACTAAACTTTTCAAGCATGAAGGGGCACCTGGAAACTTCAGGTCCAATTGGGATAGACCGAACCCCCAGCAAGAGTCTATGAAAAAGACTAAACCAATGGAGTGAAAAGGTTCAACAGGCTCAGTTGAAACCTCCTAGAGACATTCCATATAGTAACAAGGAGCAGACCTTTGCTGGTGCGTCCAGTGGACAAAAGGGGGTTGATTAACACATCAAACTAACGATTTCTCCTCCTAACACTTCCTGCCTTCCTTCACGCCATTTTAATGTCCCTAACCTGAGAGATCCAAATATTAGCCAGAAGGAGGGCCACCTAGTACCCCCTCCCCATAACCAGCATGGACTTCATGAAGTCAAGTTGGATTCAAACATGAACACCAGGCTGAAATGTTGTGGACCTCTCCAGGCTTCAGTTCCAGCCACTGGGCTCAGTGATAAAGAGGATGCGAGATTCAGGGCTGCCATTTCACAAAAGACCCATTTCAAGGCCCATTCTTTACTACAAAGGTTGATGTCATGGGAGATACTTAACATCAACTCCTGTAAAATATACTTTGACATCAATGAAAGCTTTAAACAATATCACTGACCAGTGATATCCCAAATCATTCTGCTGGGGTGGATGATTCACATTTCAGGAGATTCAGAACCAAAATATCCAATGATTCCAAAATATCTTAGACTTCCCTAGCCAGCACTTAAAAATTCATGTGTTGAGCTCTAAGTGTTTGGTTTACAGGTCTGTGCTTGCTAAAATACAGGCACTCCTAGAAAAGATTCCTCAGTTTAAAGTTTCATCAACCAACAGACAGAAACAAACTTCACACCTTCTCTTATGAGTAGATGTGACCATAAAAAGAATAAGAAATGAAGAAAATACTGAGGTGCTGGAAAGTAAATACAGGGCAGCAAATATTTGCAGAACGGACACTGAAGGCATTGGATACTAAAGGCAAAAACTCCCTTTGTTAGAAGCATGCACGGCTGGTGCAGCTTATGTGCTCATAAATGTTTATTCTGCTGCAAGAAAAAAGTCTTTCTTTTAATTCTATTGAAATGACGTGATCAATTTTTTTTTTTTTTTTTTTGCGGCACACAGGCCTCTCTCTGCTGTGGCCCCTCCCGCTGCGGAGCACAGGCTCCAGACGCACAGGCTCAGCGGCCATGGCTCACGGGCCCAGCCGCTCTGCGGCATGTGGGATCTTCCCAGACCGGGGCACGAACCCGTGTCCCCTGCATCGGCAGGCGGACTCTCAACAACTGTGCCACCAGGGAAGCCCCGTGATCAATTTTAATAGGCATTTCCACTTACTAATCACTCTAGCTCAAAATTCACCATTGTTCTTCACCCCACCCACAGAATAGGAAGTATAAACCCCAGTCCCAAAGTTATATATGAATCATGAAATTGGTGAGAAGTACCTTCAAATAAATGAAGAGGCCATTGATAAAGCAGAACCCACACCTTAGTAACTGGGGAGATTTACACCTATCTGCACCAAACCTCAGACATGGGAGAAGCGGCCAGATTAGCGGGCATCTTCTTCAAAGCATAGACACTAGGGAGGATCAAACCACAGGCCAGGGGAGCTGTTCCCCAGAACACTGGGAGACAGAGGCCCCTACTTCATCTGAAGAACGGGCAGGGGTGTGATGTTGTTACTGCAGTACTGTCCCCTCTTCAACACCCTGGGTTTCAAACCAGACTTAGAAACCAGATAGCCTCAGGAATCTGCTATCATAAGGAACACAGCTCTAATCATCTTTCCTTTGCATTCCTTCTCAGGATCCGTATACTACTCCCTTTGGCCCTGAAATCCAAAATAGTGCAGGCCATCCTCTTTTATAAAGAATAAAACCCAATTTCTCCAAAAGAGAATAAAGCATCAAACATAAACTTGTTTGCCTTGGGCTGAGAGAGAGGCAAGGATGGGTGTGATAGAGTAATTCTACCTAAAGGCAGCCTAGGAAAATCTCTGGCACCTCTATCTAAAAAAGAGACAAAATCATGAATTTAATTTCTGCCAGGGATTATACTGGACTAGAATTTAACAGGACTCTACATGGTGAGTATTAGCTCAGAATTGGGTAAAAGCGAACTTGCAGAATATTTAGACATGCATTCTCTCCATCAATCATCCAGGTGGAAGTACTGAAGGTGCTATACACTGTGCTAGTTGCTGAACATCCAAAGATAAATGGGAGGTGACGTATAGGGAGAGGAACCAACAACCACAAATGTCACACTGTGTGAAGATGCTACAGCAGAAGCAAAGCACAGTGATGCTAAGAAGCCAACAGTCCCCTCTCCCTGGAGCTCTGGGGAGGCAATTCAAGCCTCTAGGGGTGCATGTACTAGAATGCAAACCTTTCTCAAAAGCAACTAAGGACCATGCCTCATGGCTCCTAATATGTGACTTAGCCTCCAGTCTTACCAGCAGCTAAGCAAATATTTTGACTGATTGGTTGACTGATATAAAATCCTTATCAGTGAGGTTGTTAACTCAGTCTATCAAAATGTGTAAGTTTAAATTAAATTTATACAACCATTGGACTTCCCCGGTGGCGCTGTGGTTAAGAATCCACCTGCCAATGCAGGGGACACAGGTTCGAGCCCTGGTCCAGGAAGATCCCACATGCCGTGGAGCAACTAAGCCCGTGTGCCATAACTACTGAGCCCGCGCTCTAGAGCCCGCGAGCCACAACTACTGAGCCCACGTGCTGCAACTACTGAACCCACACGCCTAGAGCCCGTGCTCCGCAACAAGAGAAGCCACTGCAATGAGAGGCCCGCGCACCAAAATGAAGAGTAGCGCCTAGTCACTGCAACTAGAGAAAGCCTACATGCAGCAACGAAGATCAAACACAGCCAAAAAATAAATAATTAATTTTTTTTAATATACATATATACAACCATCATATCCCCGAATATTATACACTGTAACTTCAGTGTTGGGTCATAACAGAAAGAAAGAAAAGATACATTTCAATGGAGCGGCATAGGCTGAGGAAGCAGCTCAGCGCAGAGATAAGAAGGCTGTCAGGGTTTCAATGGCTTTTACCTTTATGGGGATGTGATTATCCAGAGAGATAAGATAGAAACTGGTAAGGGAAATCAAAGAGAAATAAAACTCTCTAGAGAGCCTAAGAAATCAGTTTATTTGGAAAAAGGAGGGGATCACTCAAGCCAGTTGTTTCCCATTAAACATCAAATCCTCAAAGCCAAGATTTCCAAGTTGGTGTTATTTGAATCTTTCATGACAAAGATAAAAAATTTAAAAACCAGGGGTACTTAACTAAATGCTTTATTAAAAAAAAAAGTCTGAAGCATTGATTCAAGCTATAGAAGAGTAATTTTACAAATATGAGATTGGGGAGAAACTTGTAAACTGATGGCAAGACATCCTGCAGACCAGATTTTACTGTTTTAAAAAAAAAATTAAAATTCTCAAATTGTTAAAGGTTGAACTAGTTGACACTGCATTTTCACCTCAAGAATTCCTGATATCTTACAATAATGAATAAAACTAAAATTGATGATGAAACAAATAAAAGGATGTGAGGGAGATATTTTTCTTTCCTTTTAACTGATTGAGCAATAGCACATTCCTCCAGACTATGAATATCATAGCCATTCACACACACACACACACACACACACACACACACACACACACACATACACATCCACAAAGTAAACAGAGGAATGCTCTTGGTCTTTTGGTTCACAACCTGTTTCAACCAAAGTGCTTGTATAAAGCATGAAAGAGATTGAGAGAGAGAGAACCTCATAACTGGAATGATGGTGATTATTTTGGGATTCCCTGGCTGACCTGAGACTTAGGTTCTAATCGTTTAAAGACAGACCCTGCATCACTGGCTGATTAAAACTGACAGCTGCCCAAGCTACTGATGATGTCCCTACCTATTTAGAGAAACTGTTCTCCCTTGCCTGGTTGGGAAAATAAACCTTAGAACAACTGAGGCCATTCTTCATTTCATTCTCCCAGCCCACCCCTTGTTCAGAGCTAACCCGATCTATAACGTAAGTCATCCAGCCTCTAACTCAGAGGAAGAAAGTGGAGAAGCCAAGGGATTAGGCAGGTCCCATTCATCACCCAGAAAATAAAAAGGCCTGGCTCCTCTCCTGGAGTGGTGAGAAGACAGCAGCTGGGTTATAACTAAACACCCCAGCAGTGGTCCAGCAGGACCCAGCCCATAAAAGCTTGACCTTGAGAAGCAAAGAGTCAGAAGACAGACGATCAGCTCTGGAGAGATGCGTTTTTGTCCTTCATAAAATGAGAAGAAGCGACATCGTTCCTTATGTTTCTCTAGTGCTCCTCTTTGCAAGGCATGTTACCAAACATGCCACATTTGATCCCTGACCCCGTTAGCGAGAGACAGTTTCCAAAGCCCGGATAACTTCGAAGGATGCCATCCAACTCTACTGTTTCATCATTTCACAAGATCTGTGCATTCATCTTCATTCCTGAACTAGTCTCTTTGCAACATTACCAGTCTCTAGTGAAGCTAGGTTTATCACAACTCATACGGCTAAGGGGGATATTTTTTTTTAAAGGAAAATACCAGGGTAACAATTCTGAAGCATATAAAGTATGACTTTAAGGTGTTGAAACTGATAATATTTTTAACTTCTATTGCCGACTAGCAGAGATCAAATCAGCACTGCTCTCAATACAGTCTGCCTATTCTGAGAATGCTTCCTGGTTCACAGGTCCTCAAGGCCAGTATTTTCGGAGCCTTTTTATTAGGTCAAGGGTCTCTCAAGAAAATCAAGCTTCCTTCTTACAGAATCACATTTTGTTTAGAACCAAAGGCTTTATTACTAATTACCGAGACTGTTCTCTCAAGTTACGGACAAAGCTCGCAGCCATGTGAATCTGGCTATTTCGAGAAATCTTATCCCTCAGAAAGAAAAGATCTGTCACCCCTGAGGATAGTCAAGAGAATATAATGCAGACGCTATAAGTGATTCCAAAGAAGAAACTCCCCCCAAATCACTCACAACTGATAGCTCCCCAAGCAGGAAAATGGTATGTTACTCCTATTTGTATCTACAGAGCCTGGCACGGTGGTTGTCACATAATCCAGCACCCGGGACCAGCTTGGGCATCTGAGCTGTGCCCTGTGCTTAGGAGGACCCTGTGCTCGATTTAATGCTCAGCTGTATCGATCTTGAAATTCTTCACAATTTAACAAAGGGCCCTGCATTTTCATTTTGAATTGTGCCCCACAGATTAGATAGATGTTATTAATATCCAATAACTATTTGTTAAATTAAATTGAACCATTGTGTGTCTGCTTATAGGATATAGGAAATAAGATAAAGAATGAACAAAAACTCTGGGTTTGAATAGTATTTCCAGTATTTACAAATTCTATTCTGGGACAAGTTGAATAATCCTACACACGTATGTACATATACTATATTATGTATCTTGTAATGTTTTGAGGATTCCAGTAGTATCTCTAAAGCAAAGGCACAAAATAGGCAGTCAAAGTTGGGTATTTTTATTATTTCCACTATTTTTATGGAACTGGATAGGGTTGGGACTATCAGATACGATATATAAAGAAGAAATACACAGAGGCAATGTGCCTCATAATACCCCTTAGTGAACAAAGGAAATAAGTTGGCCACAATTTTTATAGCCTCAGAATTCATTACTCCAAGGCACAGAGTTTTAGTAAGAAATAAAACCTGTGCAGCAATGGCAACTATAGTTAATAGTACTGTATTGAATATTCGAAAGTTGCTAAGAGAATAAATATTACAAGTTCTCATCACAGGAAAAAACATCTTTAACTCTGTATGGTGATCACTCTGCAATATATACAAATGTGGAATCATTATGCTGTAACCTCTCAATAAAAAATAATACTTGTGTATTTATAACATTATTGTAGTGTTGAAATAGGATCAGAGACATAAAAGTGCTTTAAACCAGAAAAGTTTTAAATATAAATATGTCACAGTATATAAGTTAAATCATATTTTAACTAGTTTTATATTGTTTTATTACTTTACACTTTAAAAAGACTTATGCCATAAAATTATTATTTCTAGTATACTATTAATTATAGTTTATGATAATTTCTCTAAAATGTTGACTATTGGACCCTTGTTCTACGGGAAAAAAAGTCTTACAATAACTACAATAAAAGAAAGAAAACACATTTTCTTAGGATGGCATTTTGCTATTATATACTATTTTGTTGGATGAGTGCTTTGAAAAGCCACTTAGTGTATAAGGTATTTGGTTGGCCAAAAAGTTTGGGTTTTTCTGTAAGATATGGAAAAACCAAACGAACTTTTTGGCCAACCCAATAAAAAGAAACCTCTATTATTTGCCCACCTTCCAGGCAAGAGACCATGCTTGAAGAACAACTGATAGTGACAGTTCTGCTAACTGTCCAGCTTTTGTTTTGCTGAGTGGTAGAGATAGGTAAGCGGAGGGTGTTGGCTACGTTTCTTGACACAACAGAGAGTATTCCTAGGTTCCCAGGGAAGGAGGGAGGCAGGCTGGGGGAAGAGGAACTTTGATGGGAAGACACAGTGATTTACCAAGTAGTCTTATTAAATAGGATATAATATGAATCCTCTTTCCCATCTTACAACTACATCTTCAGTAAAATGTCTGTATCTCATTAATTGTTGATTTTAAATTATTTGGGGAAGATGCAACAAATGTGTGTGAGTAGCACAGCCAAGGCAATGCATGAGAAATCCAGTGGGTCCAGGAAGCAGAATATCTGATGCTATGTAATAGTCCCATGATAAACTGAGAATCATTATTACTTCAGAGCACAGGCTCTGGACGCGCAGGCTCAGCGGCCATGGCTCATGGGCCCAGCCGCTCCGTGGCATGTGGGATCTTCCCGCACTGGGGCACGAACCCGCATCCCCTGCATCGGCAGGCGGACTCTCAACCACTGCGCCACCAGGGAAGCCCCATTATTACTTTTAATACTGGCTTTTATAGGAATGTAATCAGATAGGAATATGAGTTCTCATATTTAAAATTAATAATAATAATAATAATGACTTCAGTATCTCTTTTTCTATGGTCTTTCATATAAAATTTTCTCTTTAGCTGACATAAAGAAAGACAGAGGAGAAGTGAGGGAACCAGAAAAATAAATATAATTGGACTAAGCGTTGTCAGTTGGTGCTTAGTAATGTTACTCCAGCCCCTTCTACGTTCACTCTAAATCACAAGCAGACTAAAATCTACATTTCCTAGACTGTCTTAGATCTAAGAACGTGGATGAAATATATGCTCTAGGAGTAAGATAAACTCCTGCAAACAAGGTGGAGGCATTCTTCAGAGGCTGCAAGTACTGTCTCAACTCTAGAGACCACTTTTTGTCACCTGCTCTGTCATGGGGGTGGCAGCTTTGGCTGCAAGAGAAGCAACAGTTTCCTGACTTCCAGATCACAGCTACAGCAGTGGACCCCAGATTGCTGCTGCTACCACCATTTGAATAATTTTATAAGCACCTAATTTCCTGTGTTAAATCTCGTCCTGTCTGAAATACCTATCAGAGATTTCTATTTCCCGCACTACATCTAAATAACACAATGACATATGAGATAAACCATACTAATAAATCTCCAGATTTACACAGTCATTGGTTTAATTTGTAGTCAGAATAGTTCTCTCTAAACTGCTCTGTTAAAGGAAAGAAAGCAACCTTCTTCTTGATAGCTTAATTTGTTTAGAAAAATGCTATTAATATTTAGGAAACACCCACTAAGTGATAGAACTACTTATTCAATTTATGGAAAATTTTACCACCATGGGGTATTCAATTACTTTAAAATAGTCATTTTAAAACATTCAATCACTATCAATAAAACAGAGCAGCAGCCATTAAGACAGTCAAACTAAACATAACTTCCTTAGAAAGCAACTTAAATGATCTTTGTAGCGGAGCGTGAAGATCAGTATGCGGACATCTTAACAAAGCAGAGAATTCAGGTAAACGTCTTTACCCGCCTCCAGCAAGGTATACCCAAGGCATGTCGCTACTTCTATTCCCTTTCTCGGATCATTTATCTCCTTTGAAATTCCGACTCTACCCCCAGCCACCTACCTACACTGCTAACATCCTTAAGAACTCAGATGAAATCTTACCTCCTCCAGGGAGACTTCCCTGACCCACCTGCCATGATTTTTCTTTCATCTTCATTTTATAATTCCCATATCTATTCCATACCCCACTCTTTCTGATTAGGCACTTTCATTCCTACTGACTGTTTTCAGGATATAAAAACAAGATAATCTCCTGAAATTTACCAGACTGTAAACTCAAGATACTAAGGGCTGAATTTTTTTGTTTTGAGCTTTTGGTTTGTTTCCTCGTTTGTTTTGTCATTGCTTTATCTCCAACACCTAGCTCAGTGTCTGGGCTCTCAATAAATATTTGCTGCACAAATAAATTACGTTACCAACAGATATGGGTCCACCAAAAATCCATGTACCCCTGTCCATAATATAAAGTGGTTCATGGGGCTAAATTCCCAGCTCCTTGCATCCTGGAGTGGCCACATGTCCACTTCTTACCAGTAAAATACAAACAAGACTAAGGTGTGTCCTTTCTGGGCTTGAATAGTAGAAGCAGGTCCCCTTCCTTTCCAATGGCTGGAAACAAAGAGGTTCAAGGCCCTAGGTGGTTAGGGAGCCACAAGATGAAAGATGCCTAGATTCCCACGTTAGCAAACAGGGGGAGAGAAAAGCTGTTTGTCCATTTTGAAAGCCCATATTAAACACATAAATGATAAATAAACATTTATTTCATTATCCACATAAAGATCTGCACGTGACTGTTTATAGAAGTTTTATTCATAGTAGCTAAAAACAGGAGCAATCCAAATGTTCTTTAGTAAATGGACAAATACATTGTGGCATATCCATACAATGCAATACTACTTGGCTATAAAAAGAAATGTATCAGTGACACATGCAAAGGTGGGTGAATCTCAAAGAGCATTATGCTAAGTTTAAAAAGGCAGACACAAAAAGCTATATGCTGTATGATTCTGTTAGCATAATATTAATTAATATAATAGTAACATTAATATAATATTGATATAATCTGGAGAAGGCAAAATCACAGGAACAAAAATCAGAGTAGTAGTTGTCAGTTTCTGGGTGGGGGAGGGGTTTAACTCCAAAGGGTCACAAGGGAACTTTTTAGGGTGATAGAAACTTTCTATATCTTAATTGTAATGGTGACTATATAACTACAAATATTTGTCAAAGCCCGTTGATCTGTACACTTAAAAAGGGTGAATTTCACCACATATAAATTTGTTCTCAATAAACCTGATTTTTTAAAAATCTACTGTGTTAAGACATTAGAATCTCATGGTTGATTCGATACATAGCCAAATATGTAAATGCCATCCTAGCTAATACATGAAAAAAGGATGAAGCCAGAGCCCATACCAGAGGCTACTTCTGCACGCTCCGGGAAGACCTGCCTGTTGCCGAGCTCATAATAAGTGCTCAGGAAAAATGTATTGAAGAAATTTCCTTTCTCTCTCACAATTTTTACATTCCGTAGTTTGCCTACAATCATTTATATATTCATTCATCCATTGCCTCCTATCACTGCACACCATAAAACAAAAGCTGCCAAGCCCCGAACTCTGCAAACACATTTTTCAAATACTTTTCATGCAAGCAATCAGGCGCTGGCCTGTATTATTCATAAGATGATTTTTCTTTCTAGCTGCTGGAGTCACTTAAACATTTAATATCCATAAAACTGCTTTAATTTTTTAAGAACACAAACGGGGATCCCATTGCACTGAATATGGAATTTTTTGGTGTCATAGCAACAACCTACATCATGCCATTCAGAATTCACTCACTGTGGGTAGTTCTCAAGCAAATAGTCTCACCTCTTCGGTCATCCTTCTTACTCACAGATTTAGAATCCTAGGCTTCCAACTCTCCTGTACCTTTCACCTTGAAACCATTCTTTTCTGCCTTGAGAGAAGTTAATACCCCTACCATTTCATTGCACCTATTCCCCAAAGTTAACTAAAAAAAAAAAAAAAGAAAATGCCCTGGAAAAAAAATTAAGGGAACAAGCAGATTCTCTATTTAGTATGATGTTCCAGAAAGTATTCCCCAAGAACGTGCAGAGTTAGACTATTACAGCAGTTTATAGAGAAGATGGTGAGGGCTTTAGAATCAGCCAGACGTGCACTGGATTTCAATTCACATATTTACCGGAAAATGGACGTGTCATTTAAGCTCTCTGAACTTCAGTTTTCTCATCCATAAAAATGATATGAATTAACAATAAAAGGTTAACGATTTTATATATATTCCCTCCCAAGAGACTGTGCATTGATAAATAACACCGGGTAGAGAGGAAATGCTTAAACTAAAGGAGTGATTGTTTTTAAGGGAAGAATACCAAGGTGTAGAAAATATTAGGCCATCCTTGCATCTCAGAGTTAAGAATGGTCTAGAAATGAAAGTACTTCTAAATTTGAAACTATTTGTTGTGATGTAAGGAGAGATATAAATGAAAACCTAGGCATGAGCCCTATGTGGTCAGAAACACTATGTTTGCTACCATGGTAGACCCAGCCTGGCACATGGTAGGTGATCAAGTCACTAAATGTTGACGGAAACAGAGAATCTGGACGCACCTCACCACAAGGGTTGTTATCACCCCAGTGGGTCTTGGTTTCCTCGAATATAAGGAGATTATCTGAAATCACTTACAGCTCCTAAAAGTGAAGAGGGCCTTAAGGGGTCTTCTAGTTTAATACTGGTTCCTGTTGTCTCTGTTTTCACCCCTGGCAGGAGGGCACTTAAATCTCCCATGATGGATTGTTGCCCATCCTTTTGATGGAAGAGATGTAAATGACATTGGGTGATATTTCTGTGTCTCCCCTTCCATACCATTAATAATTCCCTACCTTATAAAACATGTGCAATGCCTACTAACTGAAATGTCAAAATTGACATGCTGAGATTATAGTTACTCTAAGAGCAGAGCCACATACCTCGAAAAGAGCAATTTGTATTCGGGTTTGGTCGCAGACCTAGAGATCCTGCACAGTGTCTTGAGGTTATCAGAGGCGTGTGGAAGGATAATCTATCTGTCTCTCAAGACGTATTTTTACTCTGGTCAGACAGTTAATGAGAGAGGCTATTAAAGCTAATCTATGCTTGTTAGCATATGAAAAGGAGCTGCCTGAAAAGTGGGCGAAAAAAGAAGACATTAAAAGAGAGGAACCATTAAAAGAGAGGTGATGATGCTTCGCCCCACCCCCACCCCCCGCTTTGGATGGATGATGGACAGAGAATGTGAATTCATCAACTCATTATTCAGATGATGACTCAATAATGTGGGGAAATGACAGAGAGAGAAAGCTGTCTTCTGTAGCACACTGACATTCCTGGGGACTGCTTGACTCACAGGAATACAACTGCTTTGTGAATTAATTAAGTACTCAGTCATTCATCGAACCAGAAGAATATAATTTGTGATTTTAGATAATGCTAATTAAACAAAAGGTGGCCTCTTCACCTTCCCCCATAACAAAATCACTTCCTTAGGTCCTTATGACAAAGGGGTTAATGGAAGGCTTGGTTAAAACGGCTAAAATTTGGCAATTGAATGGTAACAGGATAGTTAGCATGGCTTGAGGGGGGTGTGAACTGGGGGTGCAAGGATGGGAAGCAAAATAGATTGAGCCAACAGGTGTTTTAGTCAGGCGAGGGTAAGCTCTGTTGGTTAACAAACTCCAAAATCTCACAGCAAAATTTTGTTGTTGTTTTTTTTTCTCCTACAAAAGTCTGTTTCAGGACTGAAAGCTTTTCCAGGGCATCTGGCGTCCGTGTAGCCACTTTGTGATCCTGAATCCTTGAATCTGATGGCTCTGCATCTCAACATAAGGATTCCTCAGTCCTCAGGGCAGAAAAAGAGAAAGCAGAGAACTAGCCATTACTGAGTACCACAAAGAACAACTCTGGAGAGACCAAGACGCCCTGGCCCCCAAGCCATCTAACTGGGAAGCTGTCCCCTCCCTGATTCAGCTCCATCACCACATAGGATCTTGCAGCCCTAACTCCTCCTGCAATGCTAAAAATTCGATCAGTCTATATGAAGATTTCATATGTGTCATCTGAATTTCAATAGAAGGAATAAGACAGAGCCCAGTCATGAAGCCCAGTGTGAGGAAGGGGCAACTGATACTGGGAACCAGTGGAGGAGACAGAAATCACCAGACGGATCCCTAGAATGGATGAGATCCCTGAAGGACTCAGACTTCTGTTCATCTGCAGTGCTCCCCACAAGAGTGGCTCCCCGGACGTCTGCTTCTTCCCCTCTAGCCAGGCCTCACAGCTGGCACCCTTAGTCCCTACATGATATTCAGCCACTTCAGGCTCCAGTGCGAACGTGGCCTCTCTGTGAAGGAGCGTGGAGACCCAAAATCCACAGTGCAGGGCTCAGCAGCTTGGCAAAGCCAACTATGCAGTTCCCTTGTGAGTGCTTAGCACAGAGCTAGCACATACGGCTCCTGAAAGGTGAACCCCTCATTTTACATGAACGAACTCTTAATCCTCTTAACAACACAGGATCTGGAACCAGCAACCAAGCTCACTATATTACTGCTAAAAACGTCCAGCCTCTTCCAGGGTCTTAGATCATCTCAGATTGGTGTCTCACCTGCATCCCTGAGACCTTCCAGTGACGGCAGAGCTGCTCCTGGGCCCTAGTTTCCGTGACTGGGTACTTGTCTCTTGCTGAAAAGGCTCCTTCATGTTGACCATTTGTTCAATTTCCAATTAAAAAAACAAAACTTTCTGGGTTTCCCTGGTGGCACAGTGGTTGGGAGTCCGCCTGCCGATGCAGGGGACGCAGGTTCGTGCCCCAGTCTGGGAAGATCTCACATGCCGCGGAGCGGCTGGGCCCGTGAGCCATGGCCACTGAGCCTGCGCGTCCGGAGCCTGTGCTCCGCAACAGGAGAGGCCACAACAGTGAGAGGCCCGCGTACCGCAAAAAAAAACAAAAACAAAAATCCTTTCAGCATTGGGAGTCCCTAAGGCTCCCCAGGTTCAACGATTCACTAGGAGAACGTCTCACAGTACTCAGCATATAGTCATATTCATGACTATGATTTACAACAGCACAAGGATACAAAGTAAATCAGCAAAGGGAAAAGGTGCATGAGGTGAAGTACAGAGGAAACCAGACACAAGTTCCCAAGAGTCTTCCCACTGTGGAGTCACACAGGATGTGCCTAATTCTTTCGGCATCAAATTACAACAACACATGTGAAATGTCCTCTACCAGGAAAATTACTTGAGCCTCAGTGTCCAGGGCTTTTACTGGGGGCTGGTCACACAGGCACTCTCCGAGTAGCTTGTATCAAAATCCCAGACGGTGTCAACCAAAAAAAAAACGAAACAGAAGGCTGCAAATAAGAAAAGAGTTTATCTGGGGTCTTAACAAGTACAATTTGGGAGACACAAGATTCTGATAAAACCAAAAGAGTGTTTCAGGAAAGAGAAGGACTCAGGGGCCTTCAAAGACAGAAGTCACCAGGTTGTTAAAGTTGCCTGGCAAGAACTGTGATTGATTCTGACATGAGTCAGGAAATATTTGTCCTTAAGGAATCATGAGTTATTTTAAGATAAGGGTCCAAGTAACTAGATAGGCTGTCACAAGTTATTTTAGGGTAAGGATTCAATAAGTATCTTGAGTTTCTGGCAGATGTTCTGGACAATAAGTGCCTTTGTTAGGACAATAAGTGGTCAAAAGATCAGATTGCAACCAGGCGGAGACAACATGCATAAG
The DNA here is from genome assembly GCF_003031525.2 of Neophocaena asiaeorientalis asiaeorientalis. NCBI lineage: Eukaryota > Metazoa > Chordata > Mammalia > Artiodactyla > Phocoenidae > Neophocaena > Neophocaena asiaeorientalis. The sequence goes on from NW_020185327.1 coordinate 6,066,228, forward strand.
TCACACTTCCTCAATCGCCCCCTCGCTCCACTTTAGAAAGCGCTCTTAGCAATCCCATTTCAATTTTCCTTCCTCAAAGGAAAGCAGGTGTTCAGCATAAACCACGTTGTTTGTACAAACAGTTTAGACAGCCTGAGTCACTCTGGTCAGTTCTAGGAGTGGTGGGAGCTCACCTGAAATCCAAGTTCCCAGATGCCAGCCAAGGGCCAACTCTGCAAGCAAACCATTCTAAGAATAGCAGTCTGACTTACTATGTTAACTTTCCTCTAGACACTTTCCTATCCACCAGCTACTTCAGTAAGAAATGAGTTACAAAGATTTATTTTTTAAGTACCACAATGTGCCAGTCACCATCCCCGATGCTGAACACGGAAAAAAGAAAACAACCGGGAAGAAAGCAGACCAAAGTCTGTCTCTCACAGAGGTCTCACTCTCTAGGGAAGGAAATAAACTGCAAAGAAACTAATAAATATATACTAAGATGTATCATGTCAGACAGAGGAGAGCACTCTGAAGAAAACCAAATCAGGGTGGATGCATAGAGATGACAGAAAAGGCACTCCAGACAAAGCAGTCAGGAAAGGCCTTGGCTCTGTGGGTACATGTGAGCAGAGACCTCAGTGAAAAGAAGGGGCAAGTCATGTGTCTCTCAGGGGAAGAGCTTTCCAGGCAGCGGGGAGGGGAATGCAAAGTCCACAAGATGAAAATGTGCTTCGTGTATGTGGAATAGAAGCAAAGAGACCAGTACGACTGGGGAGTGGTAGTGACTGAAATTAAAGAGACAGAAAAATATCTAAAATAAAATATCCAAAGTCCTTTCTTTGGCCAATAAGTCTCTCCCCTGATCTGCCCCTATGCAAGCATGACTGGATGCCAACAGGAAGTTGAGTGAGGGAGTGACATGGTCTAATTTATGTTTTAAAAAAAGAGTAAGGGGGGCTTCCCTGGTGGCGCAGTGGTTGAGAGTCCGCCTGCTGATGCAGGGGACACGGGTTCGTGCCCCGGTCCGGGAAGATCCCACATGCCGCGGAGTGGCTGGGCCCGTGAGCCATGGCCGCTGAGCCTGCGCCTCCAGAGCCTGTGCTCTGCAACGAGAGAGGCCACAGCAGTGACACGCCCGCGTACCGCAAAAAAAAAAAAAAAAAAAAAGAGTAAGGGGACTTCCCTGTCGGTGCAGTGGTTAAGGATCCACCTGCCAACGCAGGGGACACAGGTTCGAGCCTTGGTCCAGGAAGATCCCACATGCCGCGGAGCAACCAAGCCCGTGCGCCACAACTACTGACTGAGCCTGTGCTCTCGAGGCCACGAGCCACAACTACTGAAGCCCACGCACCTAGAGCCCGTGCTCCGCGACAAGAGAAGCCACCGCAGTGAGAAGCCCTCACACCACAATGAAGTGTAGCCCCCACTCACCATAACTAGAGAAAGCCCGTGCACAGCAACGAAGACCCAAAGCAACCAAAAATTAATTAATTAATTACTTTTTTAAAAACCAAGTAAGTCATGCTTCCTGCCTATAAGGGGCTGCTGGTCCACTAGGTGAAACAGTTGTGTCAATTAGTGATGGCAATATAGTGAGTTCCATGCTGAAAGAGAGGCATAGAAAAGGGTACAGTTGAAGGGTTAAGGCTACCTGATTTCAAGACTTATTATAAAGCTTTAGAAATGAAAACAGTGTTGTATTGGCATAAAGATAGATAAATGGCTCAGAATAGTCTAGAATTAGATCCACACAAATATGGACAACTGATTTTTGACAAAGGCAATTCAGTGGAGAAAAGACAGTCTATTCAGCAAATGATGCCAGAACTGAATATCTATATGCAAAAAAATTAACTTCATATATAACATCATATACAAAAATTAATTTGAAATGAGTTGTGTACCTAAGGGTAAAACTTAAAACCATAACACTTCTAGAAGAAAATACAGGAGAAAATATTGTGGCTGTGCATTAGGCAAAGATTTCTTAAATACATAACCAAAAGCATGATCCATAAAAGAACAAATTGCTAAATCTGACTTCATCAGAAGTTCAATTTCTCTCTTCAAAAGACTCTGTTAAGATAACAAAAAAAAAGCCACAAACTGGGAGAAAATACTTTAAAAAGCCAAAAACTTCATCTGTGATAAAGAACTTGTGTTTAGAATGTGTAAAGAACTCTCAAAGTTCACTAATAAGAAAGCAAACAACCCAATTTTTAAAATTAGGCAAAAGGTTTGCTTAACAGACATTTCACTAAAAAAAGATACACAGATGGCAAATAAACACATGAAAAGATGTGTAACATTATAACCACAATGAGATATCACTGGACATCTATCATAATGACTAACATTTAGAGCGGATAATTATTCTAAGCTTTTGCAAGGACGTGGAAGACGAGGAAGTCTCATACACTGCTAGCGGGCATGAAAACGTTACTATCACTGTGGAAAACAGTTTGGCAGTTTCTTAAAAATTTAAACATATACCTACCATAGCATTCAGCCATTCCAATTCTAGGTATTTACACGAGAGAAGTGAAAGCATATATTCATATAAAGACTTACATACAAATGAACATTTCTTACACACAAATGAACTTACAGAGAAATGAACATTTCTATGAAGCTTTATATGGAAGAGCCCCAACTGGAGACAGCCCAAAGAGCCATCAGCAAGTAAATGGATAAACAAATTGCAGCATGACCCATACAGTGGAATACTATTCAGCAATAAAAGGAACAAACTGCTGATACATGCAAAACATGGCTGATTTTCTCAAAATAATGATGCTGAATAAAAGAAGCCAGGAAAAAGAAAAAAAGAATACACATTGCATAATTCCATTTGTATAAGGCTCTAGCAAATACAAACTAATGTATAGTGACAGAAAGTAAATAGGTAGTTGCCTATGATGAGGAACAGATAAAGGGAAGAAGAAGATGTTATAGAAAAGCATGAGGAAATTTTTAGAAGTGGTGGATATATTCATTATGTGATCATGGCAATGGTTTCGCTGGTTTATATGCATTTATATTATAAATATTTGCCAACTTACACATTTCATATTTCTTCCGCTTACTGTCTGGCAATTATACCTCCATAAAGGTGTTAAAAGGAAAAGGAGGAGGAGGTGGTGGGATGTGGATCTGGTACAAGAGGAAGAGACAGAACAGAGCCCTAAAAGGATGCCTGCTGCTCACCTACCTGATTCTTGACTATAGACTCAGCATGGTGCAACCGCTCCAATCACTGTTCACCTGCTCGGATGCCTTCCTGTCGCCAGCTTCTCAAACATATCCTCATCACCAGCTGCAATTTTTGGAAGCTAATTTAATGTCCAGATACCAATCATCCTAGATCTAGGTCAATCATCTGGCCACAGAGTCTGTTTTCCAACTCCAAGTGTATAAATAAGCATGAGACTGCATATGAAAAAATGCTTAATATCAATTGTCATTAGGGAAATGTAAATTTAAACAACAGGGAGATACCACCCTACAGTTACTAGAATGGCTAAAATCCAACATCTGGCAATACCAGTGGCTGGCAAGGATGCTGAGCAACAGGAATGCTCTTTCACTGCTGGTGGAAATGTAAAATGGCACAGCCAATTTGGAAGCTAGTTTCTCAGTTTCTTATAAAGCTCACATAGCCTTACCATACAATCCAGCATTTGCAGTACTTGGTATTTACCCAACTGATTTGAAAACTTGGATCCACACAAAAAATAGCACATAAATGTTTATAGCAGCTTTATTTTAAACTTCCTAAAACTGGAAGCAACCAAGATGTCCTTCAGTTGGTGAATAGATAAACATGCATGAATGTATGGTTCATCCATACAAAAGAATGCTATTTAGCAATAAGATTGAGCTCTCAAGCTACACAAATACATGGACAAACTGTAAGTGCTTACTGCCAAGTGGAAGAGCCAGCCTGAAAGGATACCTACTGTATGATTTCACTTATATGACATTCTAGAAAAAGGCAAAACTACAGAAATGATAAACAGATCAATGGTTGCCAGAGATTTGGAGTAGCAGGCAAGGGGGAGGATAGGATTGAATAAGTGAAGCACAGGGCATTTTTTTAGGGTGTTGAAACTATTCAGTATATTATAATTGTGGGTATATGACTGTACACTTATCAAAACCCATAGAACTTTAAGGCACAAAGAGCCAACCTTAGCATATGCAAGTGAAAAAATAATAATTTAGGGTATTGAGGGAATCTGTGGATAGAATGCAGATGTAATCAAAAAATACAGCTGTATTACAAACGTATGAAATAATTTTACTGAAAGACATAGAGGGAAAAGGTGCTGACCTAAGTAACTTTGGAAATGAGTGGAATCTGTAAGACTGAAGGCAAAAGGAACCGTGCATAAGCACCATACTGTAGTTGATAAATGTATTTCCTGCAGAAGTGCAGGTTAACAATTCTGAAACCACACGTATGCTGGAAGCGAACCTTTAACGGAGGCCGCTGGGGGCCAGGTTTCTCACTGCTGAAGTGGAGGAGGCTACAGATAAACAAGGGAAGAAGGCTAGAATGATCCATGTGGTAATAGATTAGTGGGAGACATCAGTACGAATTCACATTTAGCTTAATACATACAGATAGTTACACACAAAAACATTTATAGATATGTGTATAAAAACAGATTAGTAAATATGCATATATTTCTTTGCTCTGTGATGACCTAGAAACAACACAACCAATGCCTACTGGATTCTTCTGGATAGAGTCCTGCACTTTGGGTAAAGGATTTCTTACAAGTAGAGGGCCATGTTCCCCCAAACCCTCCAGAAAACAGCTAAGTGTTCTCCCCTAACACAACATCCTTCAGGCCCTACTCTCGCCTCTGGCCATGCATGCTCCCTCCTGCTTTTCCATCCTGACCTAAAAGTCTGTAGCTAGATGCTTCATGTGTCATGACTTTATTTCTAACATCTCAGGTGACTCAAGACATATTGCATAATTAAGGCCACAACTGGCCAATCTTTTCCTCCTGTCCCATCTTTTTTCATTTTGTTGTTTTTTCTATCCCTTTAGCACCCTTCTAATATTCAGCCACAGTTCTCATCCAAACAAAACCCAACATGAAATTTTGGTTTGAAACAATCGCAACAAGAAGGAAAGGTAATAAAGTGGATGGAGAGCAGGTGTCTTTAATTTATCTTACTGTATGTATTTAACAAATACTAATAATAATGCTTATTATGTACATTTTAAATAGTAATTCATCTAATTTAAGACCTTATATTGTTAATGCCTCATAAATATTTATTTAATCTTCACTTCATTCCTATGGTACTATTATTATTCACATTTTACAGGTGAAAAAACTGAAAAACAAAAACTTTAAATAACTTTCCCAGGATAAAAGAACTAATAAGTGGCAGAGCAGAGCTGGGATTCAAACCCAAGCAATCTGTCTCTCTGGTCCAGAGGCTATGTAGTAACAGAGAAAAAAACGTCAAATTTTTATTTATTTCATTCTCACAGCAACCCTTAAGTATGTGTTTTCAGAAACACATACTCACACACACCTCCATCTAACAGACGGACCCTGAAAGAGTTTGATGTTTTTCCTAGGAAAGGAATGGGATAGACAGGGACACAAAGTTGCAGGAATGTGAAGTACGTCAAGTAAAGAGTTTTTTAAAAAAAGAGTTTCCTGGAACTTCCCTAGTGGTCCAGTGGTTAGGACTCCGTGCTTCCACAGCAGGGGGCAAGGGTGCCATCCCTGGTCAGGGAACTAAGGTTCCACGCCGCGGGCCACAGCCAAAAACACGTTTCCTAGGGCTTCCCTGGTGGCGCAGTGGTTGAGAGTCCGCCTGCCGATGCAGGGGACACGGGTTCGTGCCCCAATCCGGGAAGATCCCACATGCCGCGGAGCGGCTGGGCCCGTGAGCCATGGCCGCTGAGCCTGCGCGTCCGGAGCCTGTGCTCCGCAGCAGGAGAGGCCACGACAGTGAGAAGCCAGCATACCACACACACACACAAAAAAAAAAGTTTCCTAAAAATGTCCTCCCACCCAACCCCACCCTGATGACCCCTACTACCTGGTACCCTCACCAAGCCGTCACCTGTGCCTCCCCCTCCCTTTCAAGTTAAGTCAGAGAGGACCGAAACACGCTGACATCTTAACCCTGGCCAAAATCCAGACTTTCTTCTGCAGTTCCCAGGTTCTTTGAGCAATAACAACTTTTCAGGCCTTATGCCAGCTCCTCACCCAGTTCCTGTTTAAATAGTTATGGCTCCCCACTTCTGCCCAGAGGGATGCCTTGGTTTCCACCTCTATGGAAATGATTGGCATTTCTAACCCAGCAACCCAACAGGAGAGACAAATCATTAGGAAAACTTCAACAGAGCCATGCACTGTAGAAGCCATATCCCTGGCCTTTCCTATCATTTAGCATTAACAAGGTTCACTCAATTTGCACTTTTAAAGATGCTTCTTACTCAAGTTTGGCATGTTCCTGCCTTCCCAGATCTTGGGAATTTTCGTAACAGTAAAGGTTCCTGCAGGTAGTGTTTTTTTTTGATTGTAGGATTTTGGGGGCCTCACAAGCTCTCCCTCCCCCTGTCCTTCCTCCTGGGCCTCAGTTCCTCGATTTCCTCTCTCACCTCTCCCTCACATTGACGATTCCTGGTCAAGCACGAACATCCCTGAGTAGGCCACAGTGTGGGCTAGACTGGAAATAAATATGGCAAATCAGCATAACCAGCCCCATTCTACCTCCTTTGCTCTGAGAATCACAAAGTGGTTCTCAGCTGGGCAATACTGCCTCCATACAGGGAATTTGGAAATACAGGCAGGGACTTTGCAGGCTGTCACAACATCTAGGGAGCATTACTGACATTCTAGTGGGAGGGGACCAAGGATGCCAAATGGGCTGCAGTGCTTGGGACAGTCCCACATAATGAAAAGTTTCCCCATAAACATTGCTAATAATGCACCCACTAAAAATCCCTGTTGGAGCACCTCAAGACAAAAAACTTCAAAGAGCTTTATAAATTCAAATATGTTAGCACTAAGTAGTTAAACTTTTGTTCAATTTTCTATTTCATTAACTGGAAAATAGTATATTCCTGTGCATGTGTGTGTATGAATGCACTTAAACAAACTAGAAAAACCACTCACTGAATTGGGCATCTGGAGAGCCAGGCGTTCCTTTAATTCTACCACTGACCCCACCGTGTGCCCCTGAAAAGCACTTTCCCTCTCTCGGGTCACACAGAGCTTCCTGATCCCTGGATGAAACGTTTGTTCTGGTTATTTCTAAGGTACCATAAAGCTCAGCATTTCCATGACTTTGAGACCCATGAAAACCTCATTATTCTTTCTGTACTTTAAGGAGCAAATCTGACCAGTGTAGGTATATTAAATAAAGGAGTTAAAGATGGACGGGGGGTCACCCTGTGTTTTTCCTATAATGGTTAAGTCCAGGGGCTTCTCTGGTGGCGCAGTGGTTAAGAATCCGCCTGCCAGTACAGGGGACATGGGTTCGAGCCCTGGTCCAGGAAGATCCCACATGCCGCTGAGTAACTAAGCCCGTGGGCCACAACTACTGAGCCTGTGCTCTAGAGCCTGCGAGCCACAACTACTGAGCCCACATGCCGCAACCACTGAAGCCCGTGCGCCTAGAGCCCGTGCTCCGCAGCAAGAGAAGCCACCACAATGAGAAGCCCGCGCACCGCAATGAACAGTAGCCCCCGCTCGCCGCAACTAGAGAAAGCCTGCGCACAGCAACGAAGACCCAACGCAGCTAAAAATAAATAAAAATTTTTTAAAAAGGTTAAGTCCAGTAAAACGACAGCAGTGGTGGAGAGACGTCACCAGGAGGCAATAAAGGCAAACGGCAAGGTTGCTGTGTGCTTCTACTGGTGGTATTTTCGAAGCACTCAGAGGCAGAGTTAAGAAAATACTGAGGCATACCCTCTTAACTGAGTGAAGCATCTGGAGTTTGAGCAGGGATATAGCTGGTTGGGAAAGAAATTTGAATGTAGCCATGAACTTATTCTATGAACATTTATGAAGCACACACTGTGTGGCAAGGCTCAAGCCAGGAAGACTAACAGAGAGAGAAGACTTAGCCTCTGCCTTCAACGTGCTCAGAGGTATGTTGGGGGGAAGACAAGTAAGTGAGTTGGCCTTGAGAGTGGAGTGGGCGTTAAGAAATACCAGAGATGAGGGCTTCCCTGGTGGCGCAGTGGTTGAGGGTCCGCCTGCCGATGCAGGGGACGCAGGTTCATGCTCCGGTCTGGGAGGATCCCACATGCCGCAGAGCAGCTGGGCCCGTGAGCCATGGCCGCTGAGCCTGCACATCTGGAGCCTGTGCTCCGCAACGGGAGAGGCCACAACAGTGAGAGGCCCGCGTACCACAAAAAAAACAAAAACAAAAAAACTAAGTAAGCAACCCATCTTTCTGAAAAGTACCCATAAGTCACTGTGAGGGAAAGGAAGGTCAAGTAGACATAGAAAGAGTTCAGAAATAATACGGGGTTCAAAATGAAACTAGTACAAAAGCTTTCATATCACCTTACTCTTAGACTGCAGTAAAATGAAAGTGATAGGAAGCAAACACCAAGGCAATGGGTGGAAGACCATCAGCAAGCAAGGAAAGCTAACACATTTCTAAACAAAAACTTGGGATGGGCAGAATGTACCTAGGAAGCCCCAAGTAAGCAGGAAGAGGCTGTAACCAAGAGAAAGAGCCCATCTGCTCCAGAGAAATTCATGGCAACCCCAGACACTGAATGTGTCTTGAATTTGTCCTTGAACCCATTGCAAGGACAGTGGAAAAAAGGAGTGAGAAAGAGTTCCCAAGAGGAGACACCAACAAACTCTACCAACCGGCCGCTGTATTAGTCAGCAATGCATGTTATCTATCCCCTTGTTGGTGCAGGCACGCACACGCACACACGCACACACACACACACACACACAATGCTCTATCTGCGCCTCCTACCTGACATGATATTCCCGTGAGAAACACCTACTACCACCCTGAGAAAAACCCTCCCTTTTCTGCACATGAGGGCCCCTATTATAAGAGATTTTACAAAGCTCCCCTTGAAGTAACAAATGTCCCACCTAAGGGAGACCATTTGGCTCAGTTCTAGCTAGTGACATAGAAGAGGAAGTCTAATGGGGTTCTCCTAATAAATAATGGGCTTCTTAATAAAAGTCTCAGATGCAAGATAACAATTCTTTGTCCTTCCTCCTGCCTGGAATATATCCATGATGATGGAGTAGGAGCAGCCGTCTTGTGACCGTCAGGTAACAAGAAAATGATGAAACAATGATGAATTAAATATAACCCCATGTAACTAGAGAGAGACAGAATAATTTCTTTAATTGTTTTACTGCTGAGTGAGATCTAGAACAACCTATGTTCAGTCTTTTTTTGATGTGAGATAATAAATATCTAAAATGTTGAGGCCACTTTATTCAGGTTTTCAATTACTTCTAGATAAACACATCCTAACCAACAGATAGAGGTAACATCAGACCTAAAAGCGGAAATGGCTAAAAGGGATGTTCTCTGGAAAATGGCACTGTGTAGAGACAGAAAAGACAGGGTTTTTTACTTAGGCCTTCTGAACAATTTTTAAATCATGTATTTTTATTGCTTTGATTAAAAGCAGACTAATTAGGGACAGATATGTATCAGAGATCATCTATTTGTTATGTTAAATACATAATATTTTTTAAACATGGGGCTTTTCAATTATTTCATTTTTAAATGGTAATGTTTTAAATTAAAATAGAAGGCAGAATTTTTGTCCATAGAATTTAATCACAGATCGCACACACTTGTGACTCCCAGCTAAAGGATATAACAGCTGTGTGATCGCTCTCTCTTCTCAACTGGTGCAAGCAAATGTAGAAAACTTAACATTCAAAAAGCTGATTCTGCAAGTTGTTTCACTGATGAAAGCTATGTGACCTTAAGATGTTGTTTTTACAGAGATGGGAAGTAGAGCTGCATAACTATACTAAGGCAATGGTTGTCCATCTCAATGTGTATGAGGATCACCCAGGAACCTGCTAAAGCTGAAAATGCAGGATTTTGAGGTCCAACTTCAGAGATTCTGTTTCAGGTGGAATGTCCATTTTTAGAAAGTCCCCTAATGATTCAGATGCAGGTGTCCCATGGAACATACTTCCACCTGGTGTTTCAGAAACACCAGGCTAAAGGGTCACTGGGGAAAGCAGCTGCCATCACAGAGACTGCATTGACCATTCTCCCACCTGCCCAGCAAGTCATTCATTCATTCATTCATTCATTCATACAACAAATCTTTGTTGGGCACTTACAGCATGCTTATCACTGAATACACAAAGCTGATTAAGGCAGCAGTCTTGCCCTTGGAGACTTAACAATACAGCTGGAAAGAAAACACATTAACAGTATCTCCCTTGGGATTATTTTTTTCCAGTTTTATTGAGGTATAGTTGACAAATAAAACTGTAAGATATTTAAAGTGTACATCGTGATGATGGTGAAAGGATTCTCCTCATTCTAGTCAATTAACACATCCATTACCTCACATATTTATCTTTTTTGATGAGAATATTTAAGTTCTATTCTCTTAGCAAATTTCAGTTATGTAATACAGTGTTATCAACTATAGTCACCATGTTATACACTAGATCCTCAGACCTTATTCATCTTATAGCTGAAAGTTTGTACCCCTTTACCAAGTCCTCCCTATTTCCTCCACCCACCAGCCTCTGGCAACCACTTTACCACTTTTTTAGTCTCTGTTTCTATGAGTTTGACTTTTTTTTTTTTAGATTCCCCACATAAGTGGTACCCTGCAGTATTTGTCTCTCTGTCTGGCTTATTTCACTTAGTATAATGCCCTCAAGTTCCACTCATGTTGCTGTAAATGGCAAGATCTCCCTCCTTCTCATTACTGAATAATATATACCACATCTTCTTTATCCATTCATTGTTGACACTTAGGTTATTTCATACCTTGGCGAGTGTGAACAATGAACATGGGGGTGCAGATATCTCTTCAATATCCTTTTTCATTTCCTTTGGATATATATTCATAAATAGGATTGCTGGATCCTATGGTAGCTCTGTTTTTAATTTCACAGTATCTGCACCAACTTACATTCCCACCAACAGTGCACAAGGGTTCTCTTTTCTCCACATCCTCTCACATGTTATCTCTTGTCTTGACGATGAATTTTTAAGCACTTTGGAAACCAAGGAAAAATTCTGCTCTTCAGAGCACAACACATTATAGATGACACTTCAGAGATATTTCTTCTAACACTACAGATACTAAAATCAAGGCAGAAGAATGGAAAAAGCCTGGACCCTGTCTCTGCTAGTAGAAAGGATCCTGCCTCTTGAGCTTTATCCTTCATTTACTTTACACACGCACATTTTTTTCTAGGGTTATAACCTATAGGTTTAGTTTTCTTTATATAACTTATGTGTATAACCATTTTGCTTGGGACTCAGATACTGTCCAGACATAGACAACAAGCAAGCAGTCACCTTTAATAAATCCCAGTAAGTTTTCCCATTTTAAACATCTCAGAGAATCAAATCGGAGAAGCTTTGCTGCAAAGCTATTAAGACCACCCGTGATGCTGAATGAGTGCTGCTTTTGGTTCCAGTGGTCTTCATATCATATGTATGGACTAAGTCAGCTAGAAATGTTTTATCCTTATCCAGACATCCAGACGTTCTAGTTTCATGCTGACAGACAAGCAGATATGTTGGCATTATGTAGCAACAGGCTTTGTTTCTTCATAAGCAGCAACCGAGTTTATATTTGGTTCCAGACAGAAGCAAATATGCTTATGCTCTTGGTTACACTTTAAAATTAACTTGCCTTCTAATTCTTCTGACCCAAGTTTCACATTTAAGAATTTATTCATCCCCTGCTCTTCAAAAATCAGATCCATGAAGCAATAAACACATTTCAGATGATGAAGCATCATAGCTTTAATTAAAACCACCTTTCTCAGTGCGTGTCAAGACTGTCCTTGTGAAACTAGCAGTTTGTAAAATGTGCTTCCCCAACTTAAGAAAGGGCCCTCTGGACTATAAGAAGAGTACTACCGGTTCTTGATATCATTTTCATTTTTTTCAGGTACTAAACACTTTGTTGAGTGTTGGCTATATACCAAACTCTTTACTCATTTCACTATTCACATTTTTCCACCTGTACTGTAAAAAAACGAAAATGCCAACAACTATACATTACATCAGGTAAGTCTTAAAAATGATAGGAACAGACAAGTGCAAAACCAGTGTTGCACGATCTTTTTCTATGGTGCTCTGTTATAGTAGAACTTGTGAAGCCATAACTCCCAGCTCTACCCACACTCTGCCACAACACAGCTTTATAAAATAACACCTACCAGACCCTTCATCTCATGACTACCCTCCAACAGCAGCATTATAAAGGGCTTTGGTTTTTCAGATTCCAGCCCAATTCTACTAGAGCACACTTTTGTTATATTTTCATAAAAGACTCTGGCAAATATGTGTGCGCTCACAACTCTAAAATAAGTTACAAGGTGGGAGTGAGTTTCTGAGTAAGAAAATATTATCATTTAAGAGGTAATTTTTTAAAAAGGAAATATTAGACTGATGAATCATCATATCAAATGAAGTGTAGTATCTAATTAACCAGAAGTCATGCAAAAAGTAGTCCTAAAAGTAATGGTTGTGGGCTTCCCTGCTGGCGCAGTGGTTAAGAGAATCCACCTGCCAATGCAGGGGACACGGGTTCGAGCTCTGGTCTGGGAAGATCCCACATGCCGCGGAGAAACTAAGCCCATGCACTACAACTACTGAGCCTGTGTTCTAGAGCCCGGGAGTCACAACTACTGAGCCCGCGTGCTGCAACTACTGAAGCCCACATGCCTAGAGCCCGTGCTCTACAAGAGAAGCCACTGCAATGAGAAGCCTGTGCACTGCAACGAAGGGTAGCCCCCGCTCGCTGCAACTAAGACCCAACACAGCCAAAAATAAATAAATAAAAATAAATTTTTTAAAAAATAAATTACAACGTAGTAGTTGCTTTTGGGCTCGTGAGAAATAATGGCTTACTTTTCCGGGGAATAAAATTGAAGGAATAATAGTGAAAATAATTTCCAAAGTATATGTCCCTCCAAGTATGTTTGAGGCATTGGCTTAAAGAATCAGGTCGGAAAGGGGAAAGTCATTTCCCTGGAAGTTGTTTGAAAATCAACATTCCCTAAACTAATCTCTCTGTGATATCAATCCTAAAAGATATTCAGTGCTTTCCAAAGTTTCTCTGACCAAATATAACTGAGGAATCTTTATAGTGCAGTCTCCTCGTAGAGATTCCCAATGAAACTCAGCATCCGAAGGTTTAGAAGTCCTCCTGTAGAGACCCTCTGAATTTTTCTTTAACTACAGTTCCCTAGAATTATTTTACAAGGTAGCACGCTAGTTTATGAAAGGAGGAGGGTTAAAAACTTGGAAAAGTGTTCTGTTCTCCACCTAGACTCTCTGAACATCTGGATAACGAGCTGGATGTCTCACTTTTTGATGACATTTACTCTTGTGCAACCAGATCAAGGCAATGTTAAAAATACACAGGAAGATCTATACCTGCTATTGTTGGTAGATGTTCTATAGATTGTTCTTTGATAAAACTATTGGTTTTTATAAAATTCCTTTAGAAGAGAAAACAAAATCTTGTTTTTCAAACACAAGTATTTCCTATTGTGTTTTCATGCACTTCCCAAGATTTCACCCATTCCCTGCTCCATCTTTTTGCTTCCTGGGAATTCTCAGAATAGACAGCCTGGAGAAGACAGCAGTGTAAATCTTACTAAAACAAAATGGGAGCAAAACCTCCAAAGAAGCAATTCATCTCTGCTGAACTTTCGTGTTCAGTGGAAGGAGACCAAAATAATTGATTTGGAGACCCAAAGGACTTCCAAACTTCTTAACATTCTTTTTCAGTGGGATAAAAAGAGTTTTCGAGAGTGTCTAAGCTTTCAAACCTGAATATGGTTTTTAAGAACAAGCAAGAAGGGCTTCCCTGATGGCGCAGTGGTTGAGAGTCCGCCTGCCGATGCAGGGGACACAGGTTCGTGCCCTGGTCTGGGAAGATCCCACATGCCGCGGAGCGGCTGGGCCCGTGAGCCATGGCCGCTGAGCCTGCGCTCCACAGCGGCAGAGGTCACAACAGTGAGAGGCCCACGCACCGCAAAAAAAAAATAATAATAAAATAAAATATCAGTTTTGGGCTTCCCTGGTGGCGCGGTGGTTGAGAGTCCGCCTGCCGATGCAGAGGACACGGGTTCATGCCCCACTTTCAGCCAAAAAAAATTAAAACTTTACAAATTTCCTCAAGCTAAAATCAGTGTTGTCACCCAGCCTACAAATCAAATTTAGTCAATTAGAGTCCCACAGACCGTTCACTCAGGACCTTCACAAAACGATACTAATACGGGAATATTCATGAACTCGGAGACTGGGAAAAATCTGTTCTAAGCTCAGTGCTGCCTCTAAGTCAATACGTCTTCAGGCAGTCCCTATAACTTTTGAAGCCTTAATTTCCTCGTCTGTGAGATGGGTGTGAGAGAATTGCTATCAAATGATTATGCACTTGTTATACAGTAGAAGCATTATTAACCGTCTTGCATGTAATCAGCTTATGGGATAAATTTTCTCTACATTAACTAGAAAAAGTGTGGTTCAATTGCTACAGCCAGCTATAGCATACAAGAACATCCAAGTACTCAGCCCCACATCGCGCTATATACTGAGCCCCACCTGTTTATAAACTTATTTATGCCTGTTGTGATTATGACTATAATTACAGTTTTTAATTTTTACTTTGCACTAGTAAGTGGAAAAGTAGAGTTGTCCCTCAGAAATTAAGTTAAATGCTTAGTTTCTGCAATAAATAAAGGTGAGATTCAAAAAACTATTGTTGAAATAGCTTTAAGTAAGACAACTGTAAAAGTTTTGGTGTAAAACATATAAAATTCAAAACAATTCACTCAAATATCTTAACATGCGCCTTCAAGTTCCAATTCCACTTTCTTAATTTTAATTGAAATATCTGATTCATAATAAGTTGTAAAAATAGTACAAAGCATTCCCATGTATCCTTCACCCAGCTCCCCAGTGATAATAACACATAACTGTAGTATATTATCAAAATCAGGAACTGATATTGGTACAATATTATTAACTCTAGACCCACTTTATAATCCAAATTGTAAATAATTAAGGATGCATTTTGGGTATGGTAAATCCAAAAAAGATGAGATGGAACTCCAACCAAGAAATCCATGGCCAAATAATCAAAAGATTATCCATGTGTCCAAAAAATTGTCAGAACTAAAAGTTTTACAGCAAATGATGGGTTTCAACTTTTACCTTAAAAAACGGCCTGATATCCATTTATTCAGCACTAACAGGGAGACATTTTACAGTAGTCCCCTGATATGTAACATACTGAAGAAAAATAACAGACAACAAATGATTAATGGAGATTATATGTTGGAAAGTGAAATTACAGATGATAACAGAAATTGTATTATCCACGACAGAAACAAATTAATCTAAAGATGAGGAAGAAGGAGAAGAATAAGAGATACAGAATCAATATTACAGCCAATCACAATTTGTATGGAAACACAAAAGACCCCAAATAGCCAAAGCAATCTTGAGAACAAAAAGTAGAGCTGGAAGAATCAGGCTCCCTGACTTCAGACTATACTACAAAGCTACAGTAATCAAGACAGTATGGTACTGGCACAAAAACAGAAAGATAGAAATAGCCAAAAAATATTACTACAGTAAATAAAGATACACAGGAATTCGTTTTTATATTGAACACCCTGAGTTTATGTTATCATAATTTTTTAAAAAAATATTGGAGCATAGTATAAAAATTATGTTATTCTAAGCAATGTAAAATTCTATATTTTATTGTTAACATCTGCTTATATAATTATCGTAAAATTCTGTGTATGTATATATTTATAATCTCTCTTTTTTGAACTATAACTACCACCCCCAACTGCATCAGAAAAGAGGGAACCTACTGCTCTGTAATATTATGAGGCAGACTTTTCTGTGTGGAGACTGGAGAGGAAAGAAGAGGAAAAAAACAGAGTATACTCTCAGAATTTTCTAGAAAGAACCACGCTTATAACCTAGGTAAGGAAAAGCAAAATCATTCACTTTGGAGGTATGTGTGTCAATGAATGGTAACCTAGACAGATTCCTCCCACAGCACTGAGTGGGATATCGTTGGTTGGAAAAGACTATTTGAAAGAGATGAAAAGGATTAGTTTGGGGAAGCTGGGATTTAACTGTGAACAGGATGATATATCAAAGAACAAGAACTTCCAGTCTTAGAAAAACAAGATGGTTCCCACAGGTCTCATCTACGGAACAGACAGAAGCTCAGGTGGGAAAAGCGTGGCAAGCATCTCTGACATTATCTCTGATAATCTGATTATCCTGACATAAAGAACTCTTTGCTGCTTTTACAGAAAACTAGTTCTTTGGAAATAGTGCTGCTATTTTCCCAATTAAATTTCACGGAAGTTCCTTTTGAAATACTATCCTATCTAAGCTATGTTAAAAAGAGCAAAAGAGAAATAAGTTTTTGCTTAAGCAGGATAATGTTATAGGTCGAATTATGTCCCCCTAAAAGATATGTTGAAGTCCTAAACCCCCAGTACCTGTGAATGGGACCCTATTTGGAAATAGGATCTTTGCAGATGTAATTAATTGGGTGGGCCCTGCTTCAATATGGACTGGTGTCCTAAAAAGAGGAGAATACAATGTATAGAGAGAGACACACAGAGAAACGATCATACAAAGACAGAGGCAGAGATTGAAGTTATGTCCCTACGAGCCAAGGCATGCCTGGGGCCACCAGGAACTGAAAGAGGCAAGGGAAGATAAGATCCTTCCCTAGAAGCTTCCGATGGAGCACAGCCCAGACAACCACTTAATTTTGGACTTCAAGCCTCCAGATCTGTGAGACAGTACACTTCTGTTGTTTTAAGCCACCTAGTTTGTGGTACGTTGTTACAAGCGCTCCAGGAGACTAACAGAAGTAGTCTAGGCACAGTACCCATGATAGGCATGAGAGCTGATAATTCTGGGAGTGGTGGGGAAAAAACAAGAAGCTTCCTTCAGGAGCTCTTTCTTCTGTATTTCTTGGAGAAATCATACTTCTTGTTTGATTAAAGAGAACTTTTCTCTCGTGTGGGTTAAGACAACAGAATTTTCACAGGCAGTCCTAGGTAGGGTAACCATACAGTCTAGTTTGCTGTAGACAGTTCTGGTTTATGTCTCAGCCCAATGTAATGATTAATAGTGCCACCTTTCACTTTCAGGAGTATCCCAGTTTGAACAATAAATTTTTTGGTCATCTACGTGTAAGCCTAAACTACTAAGATTCTAGTAATCTAGTAATCCAATAATCAGAGTTTACTATTATCCAGGCTTTGCTGTCTTCTATTTAAGAAAAAAAGGAAAATGACAATAAAAGAAGATTGAAAATACTGATATTTAAAAAAGAATGTTTATATAACTGAATCACTTTGCTGACAGCAGAAATTAACACAACATTGTAAATCAACTATACTTCAATAAAAAAAGTAAATTAAAAAAAAAAAACTCTCTGTGAGCTACCATTTTATAAAACACAACACCGTAGTATCTTTGGGTTTATCACAAACTTGTTTTTCTCAGACATTATGGGGACGGTGACTGGCCACAGAGTCCCAGAGTCAGCTTCTCCCAGCAGCCTGTGTGGCTTGGGTAAGTCCTTTGATGTCTCTGAGCTGCATATCTCCATGGGCCAAAGACAGATGGTGTCTGTACAGCCTAACACACATGGTTATTGTGAGAATCCAGAGATAATGTGTGTGGAAGAGCTCTGTAAAAACGCAAAGCCATGCATGAGTGGGATTTGCGATGCATTGTTATTTTTTGTTTGTTTGCAAAAGTATCCAACTCCTCAGACTAGATTTCCTGAAAGATTTCATGTGAAATGGGAAACTCCCCCCCCACCCCCATTCTGATGGTGAGCAAAGCAACTCCTTCAATTACTGTTAGAATTTCAAGACCTTCCTTACGATGAAAAAAATTGCTATGGACTGCATTTGAGCAGCTTCATACTGTTGTATTTCTGCACCAAATAACTCTCGGGCTTTTATTAACTGTTCTATGGAGCCCTATTTATCAGAGAGGCAGGTGTATTACCTGATAATACAATAAGCTCTGGCGAATGTATGAATTGTTTTATTTTTTTTATGCCCATAATCAGTTCCCAGAGCATAACCAAACAAAAAGCTTTTTCTCCCACCAACCCCCTTCAGTTTCCTCAGAGTAGTGAAGCTATAAACTATCAACCTTCAGAAATAACTACTGCCATTTAATAAGAAATATAAAATATACTCTCATCTAACAAGGGACACAAGACAGATAAAAACAAACACCAGGGCTTCCCTGGTGGCGCAGTGGTTCAGAGTCCACCTGCCGATGCAGGGGACACGGGTTTGTGTCCCGGTCCGGGAAGATCTCACATGCCACGGAGCGGCTGCACCCATAAGCCACGGCCGCTGAGCCTGGGCGTCCGGAGCCTGTGCTCCGCAACGGGAGAGGCCGCAGCAGTGAGAGGCCCGCGTACCGCAAAAAAAACAAAAAATAAACACCGTATTCTTTAAATTTGGTGACATGATGAAAGATGGGTACAAGCATGTGGGTTTATTAAAGTTAGCAGTGGACACAACCCAGGGACACAGCTAAAAGAAGACCTCATTTAGATGTCATAAAGGGGATATTACACATCATTTTTCTAAAATGCAGTTTCAGGCATCTTATCCGACCTCCTCCTGAGCTTTGCAATTCCCCAAATTGTCAAAGCCAAGAAAAGAAACACCTTACCACTCGAATATAGAGGCATAAAGTGAAAATGAGGGTGACTTGTGCCACGTTGAGGGTGCAGAGCTTTGGTGTAACTGCTAATACATCCTACTTAATTAATACCAATCATGCTGAAGCCTCTGGGCTAAATACCATAAGTCAAAACTTCCTGCTAAAGTCCTTAAGTGCCTTGCTTTGGAGAAGTAAATGTGGTCTATGTAACTGAGATCTTATTAAAAGTGAAGAATCTCTAATGAGCAAGCAAAAGAAGCTAGACATAAAAGAATACATGCTGTATAATTCCATTTATGTGAAACTCTAGAACAGGCAAGATTAATCTGTAGTGACAGAAAGCAGATTAGTGAGTACTGGGGCTGAGAGTCAGGACCAGGGAGCTGCCTGTGAGGGGGGCCTGAGGAAACTCGTCAGAGTGTTGAAAACATCTTATACCTTGATGGCAGTAGTGCCAACACAGGCACACACATTTGTCAAAACCCATCAAACTGTTCACTTAAAATTAGTGCATTTTCTTGTATGTAAATTATACCTCAAGAAATTCCCAGTCTTTGCTCCATCTCAGATCTACTGAATCAGAAGCTGCGTTTTAACTAAACACCCAGGTGATCTGAGCACTCACTGAAGCTTGAGAATCAAAGGATTAGAGAACTGTTCTCAAGTCATTTGGAGGCACACTGGAATTGCCTGGGGAGCTTTAAATATTACTGGTACCTCTTTCCCACTGCCAGAGATGTTGACAGATTTGGTATGGGGTGTGGTCTCAACACTAAGATTTGTTAAAGCTAACCAGATGATTCCAAAATGCAGCAAAGTGTGAGAACCACTCGCTTAGGGCAGCTGTTCTGGAAGCGGGGTCCCCAAACCAGCAACAGCTTCAACATCCCCTTGGAACTTATTGGAAAAGCAAAATCCCAGGTTTTACCCCACACCTACTAGACCAGAAACCCTGGCAGTGGGGCTCAGCGATCTGCTTCCACAAACCCTTCAGACGATTCTGACACATGCCAAAGATTGAGAATCACTGATCTAGACCTAGGAAGATGTTTAAAAAATAAAATTCCTCAATCTCCAACCCCATTCCATGAAACTGAGTCAGCAACTCCTAAGGAGTCTCTGAAAATCATCTGCATTTGAAAATCACTGCTGTGGGTCTTACAGAAGAGATCAGCTTGCTAAAGATCTTAGAATGTGACAACCAAACCATCATCCTGTCTAGATCCCTCCTAATACCACACCAGTGTTTCCTGAAAGAAAGAGAAGGAAGATAAATGGGCAAGATACCATTTTGATATATTAACCAAGACTTTTAAAAAAATCTTTATTTCCAAGTACATTTGGCTCCCTTTGCCCAAGGGAGTCACTCTGAACTAAGAAAATGGACAAGGCTACAGAATATGGAGAAAGGAAAAGGGAGCTGATTCCTTAGAATTTCAAAAGCCAAGCCCTTAAATGTAAACAAACAGAACTCAGAACATAAATATTAGATTCCCAAATCAAGACACATGATGAATCAGAGAAGGGCTTAGAGCCCCAAAGACTACAGAAAGGTTCTTTCAGGAGAGAAAGAAAAGAGATGAAAACAAAGCAACATGTATTTATCCAATTATGGGTCCTTGAGAAAGGAAGTTCCATGTTCTGCCTTGATCACCACCCCTGTGCAGGGCTGGAGTTTTAATAGAAACCCTACATAGGTTTAGAGGATCCCTGATAGACAGGGTCTGTGCCCCTTTCTCTGTGCTAAACTTCAAGGAGGTGGGCAAGATGCCAGAGCATAGTGACTGGGTGTTGCAGCTGGGCAGATGTGGCTTGGAGAGCTTCACCAAGTTTTTTAGGACCCAGCATGATGACAGAAAGCAGCATGAACTTCATGTCCCATTCAAGGACAACTGCCAGATTTGAGGGGTTTTAAAGGGTATAAAATAAGAGGCAGCAACAACCTTTATGACTTGACAGACTCAGGACCAAATAGGACAGTGGACATCTCGGAATATGCTAGTGTGGGAAAATTCCAAAAAGGACCCAGTGACTTCCTCTAGACCTGATTTCCCCTAGACGCAGGGGCATCCCCAAGTTGACTGAGATTAAGTCTCTGCCACCTGGTAGAATAGAGGTTTATAATATAAACTGTAGCACTGCAGAAAAATTCAAAATGTTCTAGAAAAACTTCACCTGAGTTGGACACCCCAGATCAGTTCCTTTTATATAATGAATGACCCTGACTTCAAGGAAAGTTGGTTTGTCTGCTTGTGAATAGAAGATAGCATGTGAAAAGCCAATAACAAGAAAATTTGAAAAATAAAATCTAGGGAATGATGGAAGACATATTACCAGGTAGTGGGAAATTATTGAATGAATGGCAAGGTAACTAGTAAATGCTGAAAGGATCTTGTGAACTCTAAAGCAAAATAGAAATATTGGCTAGCATTCCAGGTAGAGGAATTGTGTTAGGATTAGGGTTAGGGTCCAAGCAAGAAAAGTAGTGGGAACTAGCAAGTCCAGCAAGAAGAGGAGACTGAAACGCTATTCTTCAGAGCAAAGTCTAAAATGAAATGGTTGCAATATTGAGCACATTTCATTTGAGATCCAATTAATATAGGTTGAACTCCTATAAGTGCTTGGCATATTTATGGCTTTTTGTCACACGGAAGAACCTTACTCATTATATTTTGCAAGACCGATTGAATTCTACCCAGATGAATCAAGTAGTGACCATCGATTCTTATACCACTTGCCAAAGGGTATATCGTGTTTCTCCTACTGGACTGTCCACTTTTCAAGAATAATGATCATGTCTTAAATTTCTCTTCCTGCTGCACTGTTTCATTCTTAAGTGTTGGAATATGGTGCTTAGGTTTTGTACTGGTTGAACTAGAACTGCTGAAATTTAATAAACATGGAATTCTAATTTTCCCTCAACAAATAGGTATTAAGCATTTACTCTGAGTCAAGCACTGGGCAGGTTTTTTAATCAGAGCCAGCGTTATTGAGTACATAGTCTTCAACAGGCTCTGTGCTGGGCTTCTAGAAACTTTATGTGTCACTGATTTCTCATGTTTGCTCAATGTATAACCAGTTGTTCAAGGTAGAACCCTGAGAGTTATCTCATTCCTCTAATTTAGCACCCACTTAAAATCGATCATCAAATCCCATCAATTCTGCTTTCTAAATATCTTTGCATCACTGCTGTGCAGGCCTTTGCCATCTCTTGTGTGGACATTTGCAGTGGCCTTCTAGCCAATAAGGCTCCTCTTGGCTGCCCCTCCATCAGGGTGATCTTTCAAAATACTTTTCTAAGGATGTCATTCCATCACTTCAGACACTTTCACCATTCCCCATAATCTGCAAAATAAAATCTCAACTGCTCAGCCTGCTAGTCAAGGACCTTCAGGTTCCAAAATCTCCTTGAAAACAAGAGGTTGTGACTACCTTATTTACTGATGCAGTCCATGTCACATAGTTGGTATTCAACTGATATGCAATGTTGTTACACTTGAACCTGCCCCTGCTTACTTTTAAAACCATCTCCTGCCTTCCTCTGGATCTTTCAGTCTATGCTCCAACTACACAGCAAGTCCTTCGTCCCACAAAAGCCACACTTGAGCATCTTTGCACATTCAGCTCCCTCTGCCTAGAATCTCATTCTTCCAGGAGAAAGCTTAAATTCTGTGAGTTTACTAAAAGGTAAACTGAATTTTTATCACCTGGTTGCCAAGGAGAGTTGGCTTTGCTCTAATACATTCAGGAAAAGCTAACCTCCTCCTTCACCTGTTGCCACAGAATAGCTTCTAAAACAAAAACTGCTCATCAAGATCTTTGTGAATAATAAAATTGATGGTGTAGAGTCTGCACCAGGCCCCGCGAGCTGAGGTGTCGGCACAGCCATTCTGCACTAGGAAATTGGATCTAAAGTGCAGGGTCTGAGGTCTCTGCATGCAGAATCCTAGGAGCAAGTGAAATTAGATAAAGCAATAAGGAAAAAAAGAGTGAGTACAGAGGAGGAGCCTCAAGATGGCAGAAGAGTTAAGACGCGGAGATCACCTTCCTCCCCACAAATACATCAGAAATACATCTACACGTGGAACAACTCCTACAGAACACCTACTGAATGCTGGCAGAAGACCTCAGACCTCCAAAAGGCTCTTCGTGCTCCAGCCAGGTGTCAGGGCTGTGCTTCTGAGGCAGGAGACCCAAGCTCAGGATGCTGGTCCACCAGAGACATCCCAGCTCCACGTAGTATCAAATGGCAAAAATCTCCCAGAGATCTCCATCTCAACGCCAAGACGCAGCTCCACTCAACAACCAGCAAGCTACAGTGCTGGGCACCCTATGCCAAACAACTAGCAAGACAGGAACACAGCCCCACCCATTAGCAGAGAGGCTACCTAAAATCATAATAAATTCACAGACACCCCAAAACACACCACCAGAGGTGGACCTACCCACCAGAAAGACAAGATCCAGCCTCATCCACCAAAACAGAGACACTAGTCCCCTCCACCAGGAAGACTACACAACCCACTGGACCAACCGTAGCCACTGGGGGCAGACACCAAAAACAACGGGAACTACAAACCTGCAGCCTGCGAAAAGGAGACCCCAAACACAGTAAGATAAGCAAAATGAGAAGACAAAGAAACACACAGCAGATGAAGGACCAAGGTAAAAACCCACCAGACCTAAAAAATGAAGAGGAAATAGGCAGTCTACCTGAAAAAGAAATCAGACAAATGATAGGAAAGATGATCCAAAATCTTGGAAATAGAATGGAGAAAATACAAGAAATGTTTAACAAGGACCTAGAAGAATTAAAGATGAAACAAACAATCATGAGCAACACAATAAATGAAATTAAAAATTCTCTAGAGTTTTCCTGGTGGCGCAGTGCTTGAGAATCCGCCTGCCTATGCAGGGTACACGGTTTCATGCCCCGGCCCGGAAAGATCCCACATGCCACGAAGCGGCTGGGCCTGTGAGCCACGGGGGCTGAGTCTGCGCATCCAGAGCCTATGCTCAGCAACCAGAGAGGCCACAACAGTGAGAGGCCCGTGTACCGCACACACACACAAAAATTCTCTAGTAGGGATCAATAGCAGAATAACTGAGGCAGAAAAATGGATAAGTGACCTGGAAGATAAAATAGTGGAAATAACTACTGCAGAGCATAATAAAGAAAAAGGATTTGAGGACACTCTCAGAGAACACTGGGACAATATTAAACACACCAACATTCGAATTATAGAGGTCCCAGAAGAAGAAGAGAAAAAGAAAGGGACTGAGAAAATATTTGAAGAGATTACAGTTGAAAACTTCTCTAATATGGGAAAATAAATAGTTAATCAAGTCCAGTAAGCACAGAGAGTCCCATACAGGGTAAATCCAAGTAGAAACGCACCAAGAAACATATTAATTCAACTATCAAAAATTAGATACAAAGAAAAAAATATTAAAAGCACCAAGGGAAAAACAACAAATAGCATACAAGAGAATCCCCATAAGGTTAACAGCTGATCTTTCAGCAGAAACACTGCAAACCAGAAGGGAGTGGCAGGACATATTTAAAGTGCTGAAAGGGGGCTTCCCTGGCGGCACAGTGGTTGAAAGTCCACCTGCCGATGCAGGGGACAAGGGTTTGTGCCCCAGTCCGGGAGGATCCCGCATGCCACGGAGTGGCTGGGCCCGTGAGCCGTGGCCGCTGAGCCTGCGCGCCCGGAGCCTGTACTCCGCAACGGGAGAGGCCACAACAGTGAGAGGCCCGCGTACCGCAAAAATAAATAAATAAATAAATAAAATAAAAAATAATAAAGTGATGAAAGGGAAAAACCTACAACCAAGATAACTCTACACAGCAAGGATCTCATTCAGATTTGATGGAGAAATTAAAACATTTACAGACAGGCAACAGCTAGGAGAATTCAGCACAACAAAACCACCATTACAACAAATGCTAAAGGAACTTCTCTAGGAAGGAAACACAAGAGAAGGAAAAGACCTAAAATAACAAACCCAAAACAGTTAAGAAAATGGTAATAGGAACATGCATATCAATAATTACCTTAAATGTATATGGATTAAATACTCCAACCAAAAGACAGAGATTGGCTGAATGGATACAAAAACAAGACCTGTATATATGCTGTCTACAAGAGACCCACTTCAGACCCAGGGACCTATACAGACTGAGAGTGGGGGCATGGAAAAACATATTCCATGCAAATGGAAATCAAAAGAAAGCTGGAGTAGCAATTCTCATATCAGACAAAATAGACTTTAAAACAAAGTCTATTACAAGAGACAAAGAAGGACACTACATAATGATCAAGGGATCAATCCAAGAAGAAGATATAACAATTGTAAATATTTATGCACCCAACATAGGAGCACCTCAATACATAGGGGAAATATTAACAGCCATAAAAGGGGAAATCGGCAGTAACACAATCATAGTAGGGGACTTTAACACCCCACTTTCACCAATGGACAGATCATCCAAAATGAAAATAAATAAGGAAAACCAAACTTTAAATGATACATTAAACAACATGGACTTAATTGATATTTATAGGACATTCCATCCAAAAATAACAGAATACACTTTCTTCTCAAGTGCTCATGGAACATTCTACAGGATAGATCATACCCTGGGTCACAAATCAAGCCTTGGTAAATTTAAGAAAATTGAAACCATATCAAGTATCTTTTCTGACCACAATGCCTATGAGACTAGATATCAATTACAGAAAAAAATCTGTAAAAAATACAAACACATGGAGGTGAAATAATACTCTACTTAATAACCAAGAGATCACTGAGGAAATCAAAGAGGAAATCAAAAAATACCTAGAAACAAATGACAATGAAAACACGAGGACCCAAAATCTATGGGGTGCAGCAAAAGCAGTTCTAAGAGCGAAGATTACAGCAATACAATCCTACCTCAAGAAACAAGACAGCTCCCGTGGTGGCACAGTGGTAGAGAGTCCACCTGCCGATGCAGGGGACATGGGTTCGTGCCCTGGTCCAGGAAGATCCCACATGCCGCAGAGCGGCTGGGCCCATGAGCCATGGCCGCTGAGCCTGCACGTCCGGAGCCTGTGCTCCACAACGAGAGAGACCACAGCAGTGAGAGGCCTGCGTACCGCAAGAAAAAAAAAAAGAAAGAAACAAGAAAAATCTCAAATAAACAACCCAACCTTACACCAGAAGCAATTAGAGAAAGAAGAACAAAAAATCCCCAAAGTTAGCAGAAGGAAAGAAATCATAAAGATCAGATCAGAAATAAATGACAAAGAAATGAAGGAAACAATAGGATTCCTATTGTTTATTATTTCTGATCAGATCAGAAATAAACGACAAACAAATGAAGGATCAATAAAACTAAAAGCTGATTCTTTGAGAAGATAAACAAAATTGATAAACCATTAGCAGACTCATCAAGAAAAAAAGGGAGAAGCCTCAAATCAACAGAATGAGAAATGAAAATGGAGAAGTAATAACGGACACTGCAGAAATACAAAGGATCGTGAGAGATTACTACAAGCAACTATATGCCAATAAAATGGACAACCTGGAAGAAATGGACAAATTCTTAGAAATGCACAACCTTCTGAGACTGAACCAGGAAGAAATAAAAAACATGAACAGACCAATCACAAGCACTGTAATTGAAACTGTGAGAAGATCTAAACAGACATTTCTCCAAAGAAGATATACAGATTGCCAACAAACACATTAAAGAATGCTCCATATATTAATCATTAGAGAAATGCAAATCAAAACTACAATCTGATATCATCTCACACCGGTCAGAATGGCCATCATCAAAAAATCTACAAACAATAAATACTGTAGAGGGTGTGGAGAAAAGGGAACCCTCATACACTGTTGGTGGGAATGTAAACTGATAGAGCCACTATGGAGAACAGTATGCAATATTGATGGTGTAATTATAAAAAGTATCATAGGAAAACAAACAGTCACTGTTCCTCATCTATATGTAGGTGTATTTTAGGGCAATGCACTCCTAGTTGTATTCCAAATAAATAAATGAAATCATGAGGATATGATACTTACTAACATTTATTGAGCATGTACTATGCACCAGAAGCTTCTCTAAGGGCTTCATATATTATTTAATCATCTGAACAATTTTAAAAAGTATGTATCATTGTTATACTCATATTTCAGAGCAGTTGAGGAACTTTCCCAAGGTCACACAGCTAACAAATGGCAGAATCAGGATTTGAACTAAGAGCATCTGGCTCCAGGGTCTCAGACATCATGTAACAGGTCATAGATGTGGGAGAGGCTACTTCGATTTGTTACCTTATTCAGTCACATTATCCTAATAGCAACTTAAAATCTGTTTACACTGTTCAAGTACCAGGCATGATTTCACTATGATGAATTTCTAATGCATTTACCCATAGAGCAACCAAGACTTTAATATAAATTATTCCCATTTAGTATAATATGATATATTACTGACCATGACATATCACCAACACAGTGTTTTTTTAAATGAATGGTTTTGGTACAGAGTAGTAAAAAGTATTTCACTTGTGTATGTTTTTGAGGAAGGTATTACACATATTTAAAAACTGTCATGCACGGGCAGTGACCAGACAGAACAAATGCCTACAAGCATCCAGAACGACTGTTTTGGAGCTTACCAGCCAGATGCTGCCCAGCATTGAAAGGCTGTATCAACAGTCAGACTTCACATACACATCATCAAACTTTATATACATGTCTTTGAAACCTAACGTGTAATCAGCACCCTGTTTTTCATCACAATGGAACCCTTTTGAAAGTAAAACTTGTTTCTGAATTTGGCCACAAAGGAAGGTGTTTCTGGGTTATTGAAAGCTTTTTCAAATAGATGGGATAAACGAATAGAATCATTTGAGTCTAGAATAAGCACAAAGAATATGTGCCAGTCATCTCACCAAGCCCTCACAACCCAGCTTCAAACTAGTCAGCTTACCTGGGCAACAATCTCCTTAAAAAATATATCATACAACAGATGTAGTCATTGCTTTTTGACTGCAGCAAAATCATGAATGGTAATAGAAAGCTCTGAGGAGCAGAAGTTCTGATATCCATAATCCCTTCCCACCACTCCTCCACAAACATCTTGTGCCCCAGCCACAGTGGCCCCAGAGCTTATCTTGATCAACTACCATGTGCCCATTCACTCACTCAGAGTTTTATATATGCCAGCACTCTTATTTCCAAATCCACTTACCAAAAATCCTATCCATTCTTCAAGATACTTTCCAAATCTGAATTTTCCAAGACCTTCATGATGAGATGTCAGAAATATTCTCTTCCTCATTTGAGCATTTTTTTCTTCTTAAGCCACCCATTTTACATTGTCTTATAACTATCTGTAAACTGAATAAGACATCTCCCCAATCAGAGTGTAGGCTCCAAGAAGTCAAAGAAAATATTATATATGCCTTTTTGTCACACGGAAGAACCTTACTCATTATATGCGAAAGACTGAATGAGTTCTACCTAAGTAAAAAGAGTTGTGACTATCAATTCTTATGCCACTTGCAAAAGGGTGCATTCCATCTCCCCAACTAGATTGTGCATTCTTCAAGAATATTGACTATATCTTCAATTTTTCTTCTAGCTTTCACTCCACACACAAACAAGTGCCTAGTTTAGGACTCTATACGAAAGAAGTGAATTATGGCACTCAACTGGTCTTGAACAATAAGCAAGAAATCTATTTCAGGACTTTGTCACAAGAGTAAAAAAATGCCTTCAGAGATCATACATGATAGGGAACACTGAAAATGCACACATTTTTCTGAATGTTAATTTTTTGAAGTTTCAGACATCACATTTTTGTAATGTCGACCATTGCAGAAAGTAGCATTGGTGATTTTTTTGAAAAACATAAAAATATTCCACCATATGCCATGAATATATAAAGAGATGTGCGATTTTTCAATTTCTTAGAAGCCTCAGTAAAAACAATGAAATGGGAAACAATCAGAAAATTTACAGTTGTTATATATACTAGGATTCAGTATAACTGAAAGGAAGTTTACAAAAAAGGATCAGTTCATGATAGACTAAAGCCGACCAGAAATCAACTCCGGAAGTAATAATATAACTATTTTCACTCTAAAATTTCATTGACACCTCTAGACTTCAGAAAACTTACTTTGAATAGTACTATTGACAGGTTTTACCTAGACAGTATTCTTCAGGGCAATAGAGAATAAGAACCGTAGGATAAAATACCAATTAAAATGACTAACTAAGTAATTTGAGAAAAAGAGCCCTAGGTAGAACTCAGAGGGTCTGTGTTCACGTTAACATTTTACCTCACTGAACCTCAGTCCCCTCACCTCTAAACCAGGAATATTAACCATAGGCTACCTTCCTTACAGTCTGCTTTTATGACCAAATAATGTTTGAGAAATCACACTGCAAATTATCAAATGTAAAAGTGTAAGATGCTAGACTTTAAAGATGGTAAATGCAAATGAGGAGGACTGCAAACATGTTCTCTAAACCAGAGAAAATGTCCCATTTGTTCTACCAAAACATCTTCTTCTTTCGAATGTCTTAAATCATATTGAAAACTGAAGCACATTCGGGTTGATAATAAATTACATAATTATGAAATGAAATTTAGGTGAAACCAGAGCTGGTCTGGAAAATCATGAACACAGGTGAGTATGTATAGACGTGGAGATGATGGAATCTGGAGAGAGAAGCTGAGGGTAGGTGAGGGCTTCCTACTACTGCCTTTACGTGTTTGGCGATAAATACCACTCAAGTCCCATGTCTTCCGTGAAGCTTCCCCCAGCTGCCTCCGATCCCACCACACTGATTTTCCCTTCTGAAGGAACTAACCCTCTCATTACACATGCTCTTCCTTGCTACTGCTTAGTTGTGCCTCTCCAAAATGCACTGTACCATCCTTTTGAGCCAGTGCTACGGCTTGTCCATCTGCACGACTCCTAGCACCCAGCAGTGGGCTGGGAACAGAATCCATCCATGGCAGGTGCTTGTTAATTGATGTATCATTTTTTTTCTTCTCTTTTTTCTTAATTTTTATTGAAGTATAGTTGATTTACAATGTTGTATTACTTTCTGCTGTACAGTTCTATTCCCCTAACAACCTGGCCCTGTGTCTCCACAGAGAAGCAATCAAGAGGAAGAAAAGCTTGATTTGTGGAAGGATCAAACAAAGAAAACTCCTGACTACACAGTCTGCTGCTTCATCCATGTTACTTTTTTGGTAGGAATTTTTAACAATCAGTCAGTCATTAATCCATCCTGAATTCCCAGAACACAATCTCACCAGGAGACCCAGACAAGAGAGACACAGGTGGTCATCTCTGTCACTGCTAGCTCTGGGCAGGTGGGGAAGGGATCACGTCTCCCAGCCCTCAGAGCTCACCTATGAAATAAAGCAGTTAGATCAGATGGTTTCCAAGAACTTCTCGTCATTCTAAACTCAATAAAAGTAGGGCACTGAAAGAGGTGGTTTACTGGATCCTGGCTGGGGATTCAGTAGATACACTTGGATCATGAGAGACAACTGGGTGAAGTGGTAAATGGTGGCAGATTTTGGTGGAAAACCATAAAAAAGATATTGCTTCCAACATGTCTGCTTTTTCTTTCGAAAAACATGACTGTGGTTGGGAATCAGGCAGTCAGAGAAGCACAGATGACCGCACAGTTCTCTCATTTCAGAAGGAGAAAACAGAGGCCTGGATACTTGCAAATTGTACATGCACAGTAATAGGCTTCATGAAAAACAAAGATTACATCAAATCACTCTTCAAAAAGAAATCCACTTTTATGAACAAATACAGCCTGGGGTATTCTCTGAGTTCAGGGAAGGGCAGAATTGAGGTTACGTTTGCAAAATCTCCCAGCAATGCATAAGTGATTTAGGCTATAAATGAACACTAGATTTGCTTCAACCCTAGGAACTTTTATAAAGCATAAAAGCTTTTAAACTCCCTGTGAATAATACTTTCCCATAAAAATCTGTCTTCCTGAGCTCTATTACTATAATTTCTGTATCTATAATTTGGGGCCTTGTTGTTATTTTAAGATACAGTGAAAAGCAGTTTCAAAGAAATAGTTCTTACAAGCACATCTGCATGCTGAGACAGTTAACTGCCACCCTGTTTTCTCAGCAAAAACTCCTCCAATTATCCATTTATCAATCATGGATTCAACTTAATTCCTGCTTCTGACTCCTCTCTCCCCGCTACTGTCCAATTTCCACCCATCCTTCAAGGCCCAGATGTAGGAAGCATATCCTGCTTGCTCCAGGCCACACTGATCTCCCCTTCTCCAGCTCATTCAGACTTAGACTGTACCAGATAATTTAGCACTTGACTATATATTTGGAATTCTGTTTCTCTCTAACAATTTCATAAAACTTAATAGAAGTTGCTTCAACTACATTATGATTTCTTTGAGACTTTAAAAGCATGACGTCTTATATATGAATCCATGATAGACGCTTTATACCTGTGGAAGAAAAGGAGAGAAAAAAGGGAGGGAGAGAGGTCACCAACAAATACTTGCTGCTTAACTGATGATACTGAAGAATACCTGGTAGAACATCTTGACAGGGGTGAACAAAGAAATTCTTTTGATAAAATAACAGCTGAACCCTGAAGAAATGTAATTTTATGTAGCATTTAAGAGTGAGGGCTCCAGAGTCAGAATTTCTGGCTTTGAGTTCTGGCTACCCACCTTCCTAAGAGTGTTATCTGCTTTGTGCCTCAGTATAAAGTCTATAAAATAGGAATAATAGTTGTACTAACTTCACAGACTGTTGTGAAGATAAAATAAGCTGACACATGGAAAGAACTCAGCATATGCCTGTTATGTAGTAAACATTCCATAAATGCTATTATTATTATCACTTTGCTTTGGATTAATAGCAATTCTCTTAGTTATATGGGACTCACAGTCAGTTGTTTTTGCTATAGACAGACCAACTGACAAGAAACAAAACAGAAACAGACTAGGTTTATAGCTAAAAAGAAAGAAAGAAAAATAATAAAACTAGTGGGTTTTGAAATTAACATAAGAACTGCTTGAAGAATGAGCTTGATGTATTAGAAAGAGACCCATGGAGGCAGGATGTCTGAGTATGAAAAAAAAAATAAGGTTGATAAAAAAGCTTAGTGTACCAGTACTGTATGAAAGGGAAGAGCCTTAGGAGTCATCACAGTTGGGCTGGACTAAGCTAAGAAGAAAAGCCAATTATCTCTTTCAAGCCAAACCAAGCTATGCCGTACATCTGTACTGGCGAACTGTACCAAAGATGCATTAGTTAGGACATACTTATGTTGCAGGAACAAATATCCCCCAAATCTCAATGACTTAAAACAACAAAGGTTTATATCTCTTTCATGCTACATGTTTCCACTGTTCAGCAGAGGGCAGAGGACTCTGCTCATCATAATTATTCAGGGACTCAGGTTGCCAGAAGCTCCAACACCTTCTGATAACACCATCACAATGTTTTATGGCTTTCCACAGAAGAGAAAGAAAAAATGGAGGCTTGTACACCAACACATAAAGGCATATGTATGGAAGTAGCACATTATTCTCACTATTTCATTGGCCATTGCAAGTCACATGCCCATTCCTAATTTCAAAGAGTTATACTCTCAGGAGGAAAGAAGTAGAAATTTGGATGAGTCCTAGAAAAGTCTAGTACTAGTAAAGTATGTCCTACAGATTTCTCACACTCTGAATAGCTGAGTAGCTGAATTGTACAGGATATGATATCATATATGATATAATGTCAGCCACTTTTACTGAACACCAGTACATGCCAGACACATACTTGGGTGCTCAATAAATGGTAGCTATCATCACCATCATCACTGTCATCATCATTATTATTCTAATTCTAAGCACAGTCCCACAAGGTGACATTACCTCCACTCCACAGATAAAAAAACTGAGATCCAAAGAGATTAAAAAACTTATGCAAAGCCATATAGACTACATGATATTGATCCTCTATCTGTGTTTCTATTAGAGCATTCTGTCTCCTCTAAAAATCTTTAGCATGACCCTAGCCTATCTTTCCAAGGATGTTTCCCACTCATCCCCTTGTTGCAACTGACAACTTAACCAAACTCCTCTCTTATTCCCCACAATGCCCCTCTTTATGCTTCCGCTCACTTATTTCCTGAACTTGGAAAGACCTCTTCCTCCTTTTCATACATCTAAACTGTACCAATCCTTCAACATGGGCTCAAAAACATCACTTCTTTCATAAAACTTTTTCCCATTCCCTCCAACAAATTTTTTGCCTTCATCTTATTTTCTATAATTCCTTATCACTGCCTATATCAGCACTGCATTTATGTCTTACTTCTCCCACCTTACTATCAGTTCCACAAAGGCAGAACTACTTGTGTCTGCATCTTCTGAATGTGTATGAACTTTACTCCACAGACAGGTATGCGAGTTATGCCATGGAACCTTATATTCTTAAAATTACAATAGATCTGACACCTCATCCCATCCTCATGGCCAGTCTGGCAGGAAAGCCAATAGTGTTCATTATTCAGAACTTTCCTCCCTAGAGCCCTGTGAATGTCCCAGGCATGAGGAAGATATTCCCAGAAGTCCTTTGGTTTGGGTTTCCAGTAGTCACTGCTGACAGGCACATAGTCCCTTAGGGCCCAGCTCTGTCCAGGGCAGGTATCTGAGTCCTAAAACCTGTTCTTATGGAAGGCAGACCGAGGAACCATCCCCTTGTTGCCCCACTCTCAGCATCCAAGCTCCTGTCTCCTTTCCAGGTTACTGAGAAGGATATGACAACAGGGATCAAAGACCATGCAGACATCCCTAGTTCTTGGAAATCACCTTCATGTTGCATGGCTTTGCTTTCTCTCACCTCCCCTACCCCCAATATAATTCCCCTGCTCCAGCTTTCAGAACACCAAACCCAAGAAAAAACACTCTGCAAGCAACCTCCACTCTCTGTCCTGCAACCATATCCCTCCTGAGGCACTGAAGGTCAAAATACTGCCTACTTCTTTGAATGTGTACAGAGAAATAAAGACAACATTTCAATAAATTATCCAACTACACAAGCTCCAAGTGTTGATCTGCACAAAGGAGGCTTTCTCTACTTGATTAAAGGCATGGATAATGGAACGGTAATCCAGGAAGTGCAACAAAATGGTGCAATTAAATGAACCAGTATGAAAGCTGTCAATACACTTATTAATGGAGCTGGCAATGTTATGTGCAGTGCTGTCCAACACTGGTGACTGGCCTATAGTCATACAGAAATTTAAAATGGCAGGATCCTATTTAATGGCGCCCAATCAATAAAAGTGGGTTTTGAAAGATTGCTTAAAAATATGACTGAAATAAATAAATGTTGACAGTTGCTTCAACAAAATCTATATTGACTTATTTTGTTTAATATGAAACATCTGGGGCTTCCCTGGTGGCGCAGTGGTTGAGAGTCTGCCTGCCGATGCAGGGGACACGGGTTCGTGCCCCGGTCCGGGAAGATCCCACATGCCGCGGAGCGGCTGGGCCCGTGAGCCATGGCCGCTGAGCCTGGGCGTCCGGAGCCTGTGCTCCGCAACGGGAGAGGCCACAACAGTGAGAGGCCCGCATACCACAAAAAAAAAAAAAACACTTGACATATGAGCTCTCATATATAACAAATTTGTCATTAACTCTGCATTTCCAAGGATGCTCCATTTTGATATTCTCTTGGCCTGGAGTTCATGGACTTAAAGAGATCTGTGAAACCCCTGGAATTTTATGCAACTTTGTGTATGTTGCTGCATACGTATATACTTCTGAGGAGGGAACCCAAGGGTTCCATCAGATTATCAGACGACTATGTAGTCCATAAAAGATGTGTCCAACATATACACGTTTCTAAATTCCCTCATCATTTTTTTTTATTTTCTAGGTAAGTTTAAAAGAATATCAGAAAATTACCAAGCAGCCTTAAAACTGACACATGATTTTGAAGTGGTCCATTTAAGAGCCACCGACACTGTGCCTTGTTTTGCAACCTTTGTCCAAATGAAAATTCCAAACCCCTGGAGTTATAATATAAAAAGACATGTAGTATAGAATTCTAAGTGGCAATAAGAGAGAGGGTGGCATGAAGAAGCCTTGAGCTCGAATGGATGTGAGAACCTCTGCAAGTCAAGGTCACTTCACTCCTGTAAATAAGGGGAAATTCTTCAGAGATATGGGAGCAATGCAAGATCACCAGCGACTAGTAAGCTCACTGTATGGTTGATAAGAGTAATCTCCAACATCAGAAACAAAATCGAGGTGATGTGAAAGGTTGACAAAATGTTTACACCTCATCAAAGAAAGAAGGCTGAAAGCTGGTGGTTAAATGGAGCCTGTTCCTACTAAGGAATCAATTTCCCTCAATGGAAATGGTGCAAAGTGGGGGCAGGCCCTAGCCCAACTGACCCCCACTTTTTACTTTAAAGGGGACACGTAACATCTTGGGTCCACATCTCTACAACCCCTGGATAGGGGTCCTCAGTTTATTTTCTGCAGGGACATAGATGATGAGGCATGTTAAAGTGTAAGCTTCCTGAGGACAGGCATAATAACAACAGTGACTAATACATCAGCTCATGGAATCTTCAAATAACCAAGAGGATACCACTATTATACCATTTTACAGATGAGGAAGCTGGGGCAGAGATGTGAACTAAATAGCCCAAGGTTAAGTGGTAGAGATGGAATTTGAACTCACGGACAGGGTTTACTGAGTACACACCCTAAACGACCACTCAGTACTGACTCCCATACCTGTCTCCTTCAGTGCTACATCCTCAACATCAACTACAGTGATTTTCAAGTAAAGAGGGTTCAAACATTTGTCAAATGACTGAGTGATGTTTATACATGATTTTGTTGACACACCATCTCTAACTCCACCCATTTTCCTTCTATCTAAAGAAGCGTATCGGCATGTGAGAGGGGGAATCCTTCTAAGAAAAAATGTGAGTCTGCATCCACAAATTTAGGTGTGTTCTCAAATTTCAGTACACTCATATTCTACCAATTATTAGTAACCATCGCATTATAACACCATAGTTGAGAAGACAGAGGCTGGTTTCTTTATGCAGTGTCTACGAGGGAAGGATCCAGCAGAGATGATGTAGCAGAATGTGTTGTTTCTCCACCAGCATCCTTTCTCCCTTTCTCCCAGAGTCACAGAATATAAGGACTGTGGCTGCCCACCAAGTGTCTATGGTTCCAGGGCTCCCCTGTACCAGGTGTGGCCACATAACTAACATCTTACTGGTGAAACCTGAGCCGTGGTGTGGCTGCCACTTTCAGGCCTGGTCTTTGAAACCTTGCACGCGGGCTCCTCCACACTGGCCCCTCCATGGAAGCTCAAACACCTGAGCTCAAGCAAGTAAAGAGGACAATTCCCCCCGGCCTTGCTACTCTCAGACCTTCCAGAAATGCAGAACCTTGGGCCCCATCTCACAACGGAAACCAGCATTTAACAAGCTCCACGAGTGGTCTACCTACATGCTGCAGCGTGAGGAGCACTGAACTAGGGGATGTCAGAGAAAACAGCTGAAAACAGGCCTGTGGACCCCTTCTCAGAGTGACCTCAGGAGCAGAGTTGCCTAGCAACCTGGACTGTTCCATGAGAGAAAAACCAGCGTCTACCTTTTTTAAGCCACCGACTTTTTGTTGAGCCTCTCTACGAGAGCAGGCTAGCCTCGCCCTGACTAACACAGTGAGCAAATAATTTACTTGATGAGTTTCTCCATTAGAGATCCACCATGAAAACCTTTGAGAAAAGTATGAGGACAAGTTCCAAAGGGACTTCAAGCCTTCACTTCTGACCATGAAGGACATTATCATAAGTGTGTCTTTAATTCTACAACCCAGGCATCAGGAAGCAAACCTTACCCTCTCTGATCTGGTTGAGATTGACTTGAACCTCATTTCCAGAACTTTCTCTTTAGCTTCTGTGAATTCCTGAGAATTTCTTCTCCCCATTTCTTTAGCCTTTGAGTGCCTGCATTACTGCACACTGCTCTGGTTTCATTTTATATCAACCTAGATGAGAAGCTCAGCTCCTCCCATGACTGCCAATGTAAAGCTACCCTTCTCCATAGACCCCACGAGTTTAGAAACATTGTTAAAGATTTGGGACATCACACAGAGCCATCCTATGTGGCCTTAGTCATCCCTCCAGATCTCCCTGGTACCTCCTCCCCACTTCCTCCCTTACCTTCCCCTGCAGTAACAGAGAACAGTTTCGGCTAAGGGGGCTGAGGATGGAAGAGAAGGAATAAAATACGACACTACAGGGGGAAAAAAATCCACTAGCCCAAAGTTTGGAAATGACTTTCTCACCACCAGGCAGCAAAGGCACTTCTGCTGCTTTCCCGCAGTCTGTAGTCAGCAGTTGCAGACTCCCTTCCCTTATGTTCAAGGAGTCTTGGCACAGCTTATCCTAAATTAATGTGTGTACACAGTCATTTGACCAATTTTTATTATAAATCTACTACATGCAGCTTCTTTCCTAGGCAAAGAGGACACCAGGGTCAGAAGACATGAACCCTGACCTCAAGGAGCTGAATGTCCATTAGAGAAACCAGCTCATAAATAAATGATTATGAAAGGCTGTGGTTACAGTCTGATCTGGATCTGTACCAGGTTCGGCACAGGTGGAGGGAACTGCATCTGGTGCCCTGGGAAGGGTAAGGAAAGCCTTCCCCGGGGATGGTCACTCAAGCTGACACTTGAGGCAGGTGAGGGCAATAAGGAGGGCACTTCAAAGCCTACAGCTGTGTGTCCACAAGGCTCAAGAGTATGGTCTCCTTGGGACCAGCTACTGATATTCACATGTGTGTGGAAGGAAGAGAGGGGGTTGGAAAAGGGGTGAGAAATGGAGTTGGGCAGGTGGGCAGGGCCGGGTTGAACTTGATCTAGATGCTTATCCTTCTTTGTGCCATGGATCCTTAAGCAATCTGATGAAATCTATGGACACCTTCTCAGAAGAATGTGTTTATATGTATAAAATGCAATATATAAGATTACAAAGGAACTCAATTTTTTTACGATACAATTCTATCCTGGGGAACACTCTAGGTTAAGAATACCAGATGGTGAAAAAAAATTTGGGTAGGCCCTGAACCAAGATGGCGGAGTAGAAGGACGTGCTCTCACTCCCTCTTGCGAGAACACCAGAATCACAACTAGCTGCTGAACAATCATCGACAGGAAGACACTGGAACTCACCAGAAAAGATCCATAATAAAAAGAAATGAAGACAGCCTAAGAGACCTCTGGGACAACATTAAATGCAACACATTTGCATTATAAGGGGTCCCAGAAGGAGAAGAGAGAGAGAAAGTACCCAAGAAAATATTTGAAGAGATTAGAGTTGAAAACTTCCCTAACATGGGAAAGGAAATAGACACCCAAGTCCAGGAAGTGCAAATAGACATTAAAATAAAGAATGTTACAAGAGACAAGGAAGGACACTACATAATGAGCAAGGGATCAATCCAAGAAGAAAGTATAACAGTTATAAATATATATGCACCCAACATAGGAGCACCTCAATACATAAGGCAACTGCTAACAGATATAAAAGACGAAACTGACAGCAACACAATAATAGGAGGGGACTTTACCACTTACACCAATGGACAGGTCATCCAAAATGAAAATAAATAAGGAAACAGAAGCTTTAAATGACACAGTAGACCAGATAGATTTAATTGATATT
>NW_020185327.1:6105265-6155586 GCF_003031525.2 Neophocaena asiaeorientalis asiaeorientalis
GATGGAGAGATATACCATGTTATTGGATTGGAAGAATCAATATTGTGAAAATGACTAAACTACCCAAAGCAATCTACAGATTCAAGGCAATCCCTATGAAATTACCAATGGCACTTTTTACGGAACTAGAACAAAAAATCTTAAAATTTGTATGGCGACACAAAAGACCCTGAATAGCCAAAGCAGTCTTGAGGTAAAAAATCAGAGCTGGAGGAATCAGACTCCCTGACTTCAGGAAATACTACAAAGCTACAGTAATGAAGACAATATGGTACTGGCACAAAAACAGAAACATAGATCAATGGAAAAAGATAGAAAGCCCAGAGATAAACCCACCTATTAGTTGAGCACCTATGCTCAACTAATCTATGACAAAGGAGGCAAGGATATACAATGGAGAAAAGACAGTAACAAAAATTCAAAAAAAAAGAATACCAGATGGTGATGAAGTACCAAAGAGCAGGGAGGTAACAGGATCTGATATTCATTTCAGAAAAAGCACTCAGAAGCTGGGTGGAGGTGGGGTGGAGGGTGATGCAATTAGAAGTGGAAGGCCCGGTGTGGCTGCTGTTAGAGTAACCTGAGTGAGAAGGTCTTGGTGAAAAAGTCATTATGGCTATTATAGTAGTAGTAGTAGTAATTACATCATCCTTCTAATACAGTGGTTTTTACCTTATAAAGCCCAGCAACTTCATTGACATGAAGTATTTTGTAAAACCCATTTTAAGACAAAAGTTAATGACGATATAACCTACCTACACCTTCAGGAAACAAGAAATTTAAAAGTAAACTTTGAGTGAGAAAATACGTCTTTCAAAATGCCACTGCTCAGACATAGCTAGACGAGAAGACATAATGAAGTAGTCAGCACCAGATCCAGAACTGACAGCTCTAAATGCTGACTGATATAAATGTGCTATTAGCAACTTAAATTCCTCAACGACCTTTGCCACTGTAATGTGAGTTTCCCAAAACACTGCACCACTCAAATTCCCAAGGAAGACAAAATGCAATCTTTTATCCATTTTCCCAGCAGTTATATTCCTAAAAGAGTCAGTGTCTATTAAAACCATACAAAAATATTTGGTGTTCACAAGAATAATGAAGTTAAGTTCTAAGTTCTGATCACTATAATCAGATTTGTCATCTATGTGAATGACTGGTGTGGCATCTTGAAAGACTCGTAGGTTGGGAACCAACTTACTGAGATGCTTCACTGCCCCATGCATTGCTGGATGTCTGACCTCTCTGGACCTAGTCCATTTTCATTGTGAAGTCCAAAAACATTCCCCGACAAAGTCAGGAAATACTGTATTAGACAATACCATTTTTGTCGACAATCATTAGTATAAAGTACGCAGAATCTAAAATAGCAAGCCAGCACTGGCCTAGAATGTGTGTGTGTGTGTGTGTGTGTGTGTGTGTGTGTGTGTGTGTTTTGGGGGAGGAAGAGAAAGAGTGGAATGGGATGTGAGAACAACTAAGAGAAACTGCCAATTCCATAACATTTTTGAGTTCCGTTTCCAAAGAGGAAAAGGTAATGGATGCTTGTAAGAGCCCCCAGACCTTGACAAACTGTTTCTTCTATCAATATCCAGATTTGATGAGCCCCTGAAGCTTCCCCCCAAAAAAAAGAAAGAAAGAACAGACGTTTGCTGCACCAGCCTCTTCAACTGCACCAAAGGGGGAGGTTACCCTTTGACCCCTGAAGCCATTTGCTAATGACCTGCAGCATGAGATTGGATGGCTTTTCTCATTGGTGCATGACTACATTGCAAATGTTATTGCCAGCCAGCCGATTATACAAGCATAAAGAGAAAGTAATTAGCACAATCATTTTACATAGAGTAAATTTTAGTGCAGCCAGTTAGTCAGAGATGCAATGTCATGGGATCACAGCCATGCATTAATGGACTTAAGGGAAACTGTTAATTTGTTATTTGAAATGAAGTCCTTATCTCTGGCCAGTTAGCTC
This sequence comes from Neophocaena asiaeorientalis asiaeorientalis, assembly GCF_003031525.2. Classification (NCBI taxonomy): domain Eukaryota; kingdom Metazoa; phylum Chordata; class Mammalia; order Artiodactyla; family Phocoenidae; genus Neophocaena; species Neophocaena asiaeorientalis. The sequence continues at coordinate 6,107,241 of NW_020185327.1, forward strand.
AGTTAGTTAGTGCCTGGTGCTCAGGAGGCCAAGGGCATGGGTTTGCCTCCTCTGCTGTCCAGGTTGACTTTGTAGATTTCACAAATGCTGACTGGCACTCCCAGGGGCTGATTCATGTGGGAGGCTGTGCATTCCAAGCAGAATAATTTCCAGGGTTCCATGAACATAAATGACTCAGGAAAACTTGCTGGCAGCATTTAAATTCAGAATGCATGTACAAAAAGAGCAATATGAGGGCTCCTTGTGGTGATGGAGCTGTTCTGCATCGTGGCTATGGTGGTAGATACACAAACCTACCATGTGATAAAATTATATAGAGCTAAATACACACACATACACATACATAAGTGAGTACAAGTAACACTGGGGAACTTTGAGTACGATTGGTGGATTGTATCAAAGTCAACACCTTAGCTGTGATATTGTCCTACAGTTATTTACAAAATGTTACATTAAGGGTACAGGAGATCTCTCTGCATTATTTCTTACAACTGCACATGAAATCTATAATTATACAAATAAATTTTTTTCTTAAAAATTTATATATATTTGGTGATGGCTAAGTAGAATAAACCTTGTATTCCCAAGACAATTCCTAATTCAGGAGGACTTTCAATGGCTCCCAAAGACTACACCTTAGTGCTCTAGAAACAGAGTTCCTCTGATTTGGGAACCAGTCAACTGTTTCCAAAAAGGGAGGTTGGATATTCAAACTTGCCCTTCTCTAATTCCATCGATTTTGTTCATATTAGATATCATTACAGTCTCATGGGTGAGTTAATGGTGAAATCCTAGTATTTAGATTTTCATGCAAAGGAAAAAATAGGAACTAGTATTTTTTTTAGCATATTTTAAATATCAATCATCCCAAACACATAATCATATCAAACCCTCATCTGAAAATGGAGTTGCTTCTCAATGCAACCTTGTGAGATAAACAAACACAATTTATCTGATTGTCATATTTAGCCTTAGGTTACAAATTTTCCACCTCTGATAAATAATTACAGGCAAGACTTGGGATCACTTTGAAATGGATTATAAAATGAGCCTATAGAGTTTCATTCTTAGAAAACTATCAGAGGAAAATCAACAGCCATATGTCTAAGATGGTTGAGATTCTCATCTAAGTCAGTGCCGTGATCTCTTCTGTGAAGAAAGCGTTCCCTAACCAGTTACGTTAAGGGAATGCATCATTTCATGTCCATCCCTCCACCATTAGTGTGGGTTGAATAGTGTCCCCCGCAAAATCCATGTCCACCCAGAATCTCAGAGTGTGACTTACTTGGAAATAGGGTCATAGCAGGTGTAAGTATAAAGCCGTACTGGATTAAAGTGGGCCCTACATCCAGTGATGGTGTTCTTATAAGAGGACACACAGACACACATACAAGAAAGAAGGTTGTATAATGACAGAAGCAAAGATTGAAGTGATCTGGATACATGCCAAGGAACAACAAAGACTGCCAGCAAGCACCAGGAGCTAGGAGAGAGGCAGGGCACGGATTCTCCCACACAGCCTCTAGAAGGAACCAAACGTGACAAGCTCTCGATTTCAGACTTCTGGTCTCTTGAACTGTGAGAGAATAAATTTACGTTCTTTTAAGCAACCCAGTCTGTGGGGATTTGTTATTAAAACAATGCACCTCGGGGATCTGCAGTCTTTATTAGTAGGTTGAAAGCTATGAGAAGTCCTCAAATACCCCCAAATTTATTTAATCATGGAAGCATTTTTCCCCATATAACACCTATTAGTCTTTCACAGAACATCTTACGAAAATGCTACTTTAGACATTTCCAATTTCAATGTGCATGTGAATCACCTGAAGACTTTATTAAAGTGAAGATTCTGATTCAGCAAGTCTGAGGTGGGGCCTGAGATTCTGCATCTCTAACAAGCTCTCAGGTGATGCTGATGCTACTGGTCCTTGGAGCACAGATTTACAGACCAGGAGGCAGGGGGCTGGAGTGGGTAATCTTCCAGGGTTTATTTCCAGCTCAAAGGACAATGACCTAACATCTGTGATGGCTTGACTCTTGTTCCCAGTTTTTGACTTTCTTATAATAGGGAACATTGCAGTTCCTCCCACAGTGGGTGGAGAAACTTCTCTGCCTCGATGATATCAGTTAAGTCATGTGACTTACTTTGAGCCATGGGATTTTCATGAATGAAGAACACATCCGAGGAATGCTAACTGATGAAGAGCCTCTACCCAGACAGTGCCCCAGAATGAAGACGTGAAGAGAAGACCTGAACCCAGCCAGAAGCCTGGAGTCCAGCCTGGCCCAGCCAAGCCCAGCCTAAATCAGCCAAACCACAGGCTACCCGCGGACTTACAAGACAGAGGTGAACGCTTACTGTTACAAGCTACTGGGATTTTCAGGTTGTTGGTTATACAGCAAAAACTGACAAATACATCATCTTTGTTTTCTATCCATCTACCCACAACTATGAATACAAATGTTTGTCTATAAGCTATGAGGTATTTATTGACTATCGACCATCTACCCAGTACAAGGAGGTAGAAGATATGATTCCTACTCAGAGAACTGACAGTCTATCTAGATTAAGGGAAAAGAGACTTACAAATGAAAGAAAAAATTACAATGTAAAACCATGTAAGATTAAGAGTAATAGAAGTATGGTGTAAGCTAAGGAAGCTGGAGTAGTCAGAGAAAGCAATGGACAGGCTTTGGGTAGGTAAGGACAAGTGGAGAATTCATTTTGAGGAGGTCCTCTGGAAAGAAAGGTTCTAATAGAGTAAAATGCCACAAGCTAACAAAGCACTGATTGCAAAATTCAAACCACCTTTTCTGACCATTAGGGGGAAGCTCACATACATTATTATAGTGTGGCAGGCCATTTGTGACCATTTGGAAGAGAAAGAATATTCCACTTGTCCATTATTCACTACTGGCACAGTAACAATGAGGAAGCGCCAGTGGCCACCTTTCAGTATCCCTGACAAAGCGAAGGCAGTGAGGCCAGCGGGCTGCAGGCAGGAGTCAGCGTGTGTTATTTGCCCAGTGGAGCTGACAGAGGCTGAGAAATATTGGAGCAGGAGGAAAAGTGCTTTGCACCAAATTACTTTTTATTCCTCACTTAATAAAAACTTCCTGGGTTGTCTTCAGTTAACGAGGTTGGATTCATCATTCATAGGTCATAAATGTATGCACAGGATAATTGTGATGGTGTGCTGGGATTAAGGGAATTCAGATGAAAAAGAATGTCTACACAGAGTGACTAATCCAACCGCGGGAGGTCTGCTCACCTACAGGATTATAACAACAGTCCACGAATAAGCCAGGGAATGGAATCAACATCCAGTGTCTCCCAGAAAGAAAAGGATTATAATGGCTTTAAAGACAGAGCTTATAAATGTTCTGTTCCAAAATACTCATTTTATAGGTTGGGAAACTGAGGCCCAAAGAAAAGTGATTTGCCAACTAAATCAGTGTGGACCCAGAACAAGAAGTGTTTTCCCACTTGCAGCAGGAAATCTAAAAATAATAGAGAAATGATAGAGAGAGCTTTAGGGGATCTGCAGTACCTGCTCCAGGCACATCTCTGCCAGAGGAACTTGGGGGCAGCTCCTCCTGGGAAAGAAGAGCACAGGACACACAGAAGCTCAGCCATAGTCAAAGGGAAGGGAAGAGTTCAAGTGCAGCAGGGTCTATACTCCTCCGATTGCCCTCTGGTCCCACATCAATGCCCTCTTCTCCCCACAACTGGAGAGAATTGTCAGAATCTGGAGAGAGAAGGTAGTAACCAAAAGTCTAACAGCTAACATTTATTGAGCACTTTACATACATTTTCTTATTCAACCTCACCAAAGCCCATTTTATAGATTAGGAAACTGAAACATCCATAAAGATGTTAAGCAACTTGCCCAGGGTCTTGATCAGGGTTCTGGCTCATAACCTCTATTACATGCTGCTCTACTGCTGAAGTAACCTCTGGGCGACAGGCTAAAGCTTCCTAGTGCAAGCATGGCCACAAGCATTCTCCTCCCTCCAGCCCACTCAAGGAAATTCTATGATTGCCAACTCAATTCCCTTGTCCCTCGTTTGCCCTCAGAGGGAAAGATTATCTTCTCTTGCATTTGAGAACAGGCAGGGTCTGGCTGGATCTGGAGAGGGAATGAAAGGAAGGACAATCTTACAATGAGCTACAAAATAAATAGTAAAGAAAGGAGAGGGATGAGAGAAGGAAAGACAGATGGGTCTAGTAACAGGAGTCGGTGGTGAATGAGAGGCTCCAGGCCCCTCATAGGTAGGAGGCAAGAGAAATGAGGACTGGATCTGAGAAGTGCTGCTGGGGATTAAGGTTCTTCAGGAGATAGAAGTAAAGCATGGAGTTCCTTGCATATTACGGGATGGCTATTAAATTGTACTTCTGTAAATGTGACCCCATTCTAGAACTAAATAACAATTTGAATGCCCCAAAAATTGGAGACCACAGGGTACAGTTTCAATAGGTTTATATCTATTAAGATGTATTTGTCAAAAATAAATAAAAGTTTTAAAAAACAAAACAAACATTCATATGCCACCTTTCACTTAAAAGTTAGAGACTGCACATGTGATGACAACACCCTTATAAGGAGAGTTTAATGTAGAGTTGGTAGCTGGACTAACATTAGGTAAGACCAGTATCACCTGACAACATGCAGCTTCATTGGTTGGCCCATACATGATGTTTGTCCAGTTGACAACTGTACATCCAGCATACGTTCATTAAACACAGGAGGTGAGAGGGCACAATGAGATACAGCCAAGACTGAAGAATATGCTAAGTCTGGGCCAACACTGAGTATGAAAAAAACTTGGTTTGCAAGAATTCCCGTAATGCTGGAATATTACTCAGCCATAAAAAATGAAATAATGCCATTTGCAGCAACGTGGATGGACCTAGAGATTATCATACTAAGTGAAGTAAATCAGAGAGAGAAGGACAAATATCATATGATATCACTTACATGTGGAATCTAAAAGAAACAATACAAATGAACTTATTTACAAAACAGAAATAGACTCACAGTCATAGAAAACAAACTTATGGTTACTGAAGGGGAAAAGGGAAGGGAGAGATAAATTAGGAGTTTGGGATTAACAGATAAGCACTACTATACATAAAATAGATAAGCAACAAGGATTTACTGTATAGCACAGAGAACTTTACTTAATATCTTATAATAACCTATAATGGACAAGAGTCTGAAAAAGAATATATATATATATAACTGAATCACTTTGCTGTATACCTGAAACTAACACTACATTGTAAATCAACTATACTTCAATACAAATAAGAAGAAGAAGAAGAAGAATTCCTGTAATAAAGAAGATGTAGAACAGAATTAACAATACCTGTAGGTTAATGTCTTGTCCGGGGGGGGGGGACTTCTCAGTTATTTTTGCTACTGTTTATTTCATAAATAAATCTTTTTTCCCCATATTCACTTTGTCTAGAAGTGTTTACTTGAGAATATTAATGCATTATAGTAAAAGGACAAAAACTTGATGTTTTTTATAACTCACCGAAATGTGTCTCATTCTTTTCCTTACAAGAAAATTAATTTTAAGTGTTTTTTAATTACCTGCTTTCTTTCATGAAACTGAGCATCATGTAAGCTAGGAGACAGGTGCACTAAACAAACTATTAATGTATAGGTCGTCCCCAACTTATAAATGGGGTGAGTTCTCACAGTTTCTTAATAAGTCAGATGTTGAGAATTCAGAGTATATTTTTTTTTCCCATGAAGATTTGTCACACGGAATGGAAGTTTCCTAGAACCAATAAAAATCTTTCTACCCCATTAATGCTGATGAATTTTATTCCTAGAGCAGTTATTCTCAAAGTGTGGTCCACAGACCCTACAAAACCACTGAGACACTTTCAAGGAGTCCTCGGGTCAAAAGTATTTTCACAATCACACGGAGACGTTATTTACCTTTTCACTGTGTCAACGTTTACGCTGATGGTCCCAAAGCAAAGGTAGATAAAACAACTGATGCCTTTGCCCAAACCAAGGTGAGGGTACTGAACTAGTAGCTTTCGTTTCCTTCACCAGCACTCATATGTAGTAAAACAAAAATGCCACTTTCACTTAAGAATGACCATAATGAAGCAGTCAACGTTGTTCACTGTAGTAAGTCACAACTCTGAGGGATATCTTTTTAATATTCTGTATAACAAAATGGGAAGTACACAGAAAGCACTTCTGCTGCATACCAAAGTACAACAGTTGTTTCCAGGAAGAAAAAACAAACTGTGTGATTGTTCAAGATGCAAATGAACTAGCCAGTTTTTTCATGGAATACCACTGTTTCTTAAAAAGCCAATGGGCAAACGGTGGTTATTCAGACTTGGGCATCCAGCAGATATTTTAGCTTCCTATTTACTCTTTATAAGTTAACTTTCAGCTTCCTTCATCCCTGTTGAGATAATCTGAAAAGTCCATAAAATAATACACACACACACAAAAAAGTCCATAAATAATCTTAATCAAGAATATCTATTTATTGAAGAGGAGGCTGCTCCAGTAAAATACCATAATGGAGGAACTGAGAACCAACGGTCTGTGAGCGTGTCAAGCTTGGAGCAGCTGCTAAAATTACTCAAACAAGGGAGAGAGAGCCCATCATCTTTGTCAGTGCCCCTGACATGGGAGAAACCCCTTTTCTTCCCCACCGCAGCAAGCAGGGAAAGGAACACCTCTGCTTAACTCTGGGAGAAACCATCTGCTATGATTAAGATAGCTCTAGACTACTAGCCCACCCTTGTCTCCCAACCCAGCACAGGATCTGATAAGACCTGAGGACCAGTCATCCAAGCCCAGAGCACCTGGGCACCTGGAGGGGGTTGGGGACAAGACCAAAACTTTGGCCAGGAAAGTTCTGAGAAACATGGGGCCCAGCATGTTTGTTCAGTATCTGTTCCGTATATGAGCTGAAGAACCAGAAACAGAAACTGAGCGGGAAGGTCTAGCCAGAGAAACAAACTCTGATAGAGGCAAAAACAAAGATTCTGCTCATGGCCAGCGGAAGCCACTGATAGGATTCAAATAGAACCCAGAAGGCAAAAATCAGGCAAGCAAGCACAATTATTTGTTAAATTACAGGGGTACTTCAAGATAGCAGGGGTCCAGTGGTGAACAGACACAAACACTGCCCTCACAGACTCAGAATATAAAAAGACGAATCTAAAAAGTGTATCTACAAATAGAGTAAACACAGGGAAATATGGGAGGTTGTGAGAGCATACAAAGGCTTTAAGCCCAGTTTGGGGGATTAAGGAAGACTCTTCTGAGGAAGTGATATTTAAACTAAGATGAAGGCCACAACAGACATTAACTAACAAGGAAGCACTGACAACCTGACCATCACAGACACCAGTTCCACACACCAGCCTGAAAGCACAGGCCTTGAAGTGGAGCTTTATTAGAGAAGAGAATCCTTTAATGTTGATGACATGCTTGATCCTGATTGAACCTCTAGACTTTGGTCAGAGACAGACATCAGCCCTTGTAGGGCTTGGTCTCTGGGAGCCTTCAGGGGAGACATGGGAAAGTCACGTCAGAGAAGCAAGTCCGGGAGCCAACAGGAAGCCAGTCCCAGGAAGATCTTAATGGATATCAGGGATTCCACAGGGATTGGTACAAGCCTGTACTTGGGAAGTGGGGAAGGGGTGCTTTTTTGAGGTTTAAAGTTTCCCCAAACAAGAAGGGTCTCCCCAAAAAACAAGAAGCAGTTAGAATCAACTCAGTAGAGAAGTATGTGTAGAAAAAAATGCACCTCATGAGAAGGTGTCATGATGGTTTGGTTTTCTCTTGTTCTTATTTTTTAATCCAAGTAACGTGAAATTGGCTACACACACACACACACACACACACACACACACAGACACACACACAAAGTATCTTAATAAAAAATTAACTTCTGAACTATAGTTTAAAAAATGGCATAAATGAAAAATATAGAACTGAATGCAGTTAAAATTAAAATTCTGCTACTTCATTTTCTGCCTCTCGTATTTTATGTTTAAAAAAAAAAAAAGTATATCCTGGAGATCTAAAGCACAGTATAGTGAATAGAGACAAAAAAATACTGTATTCCCATCATCAAATTTGCTAAGAGACCAGATCTTAATTATTCTTACCACACACACACACACACACACACAATGACCATTATGTGGCATGGTAGAGGGGCTAATGCTACAAAGGCAATCAGAACACAGCAGATAAATGTATCAAATCAACATGTTTTATGCCTTAATATACACAATGTTACATGTCATATATATTTCAAATAAATATATAAGTAAATAAATAAGGGAGAGGAGAGCTGTTCCCAAGTATAGGATGTTTCACACATGCCTCCGTTGATCTAGCCTCCATCCTCTGCGGTCTGTTCATTTATTGCCCTGGAGTCTGACTTTTGATGGACTGACTCAACGTCCCCTCTTACCTTCCAGCTTCCTGTTGGGAGGCAGTGACAGAAGACTGGAGGACAGGAGGGTGAGTTCCAGGTATTTATCCTAGGACCCTAGGCTTTAGGGTCCTGGCATTTGTAGGGCAGCTATTGTCCTGGGAGCTGCCCCCACCCCTTGCCTCACGCCCCCTGAGGGTTAGTGTCAGCTCCCCCCTGTGCTAGCCCAGCATGGCTTCACTACCCCTTGCTAGCACCTCTTAAAGCTGCTTGCACTTTTACAAAACATGCCTTCCTTACACTCTCCTCAGTTCCCTCACTTGAGTATACCAGACCCTGACCGGGACACCAGAAGACTTTATGACAAACTTCGTAAGATTCTTGACAGCCAGGGATGGGCACTGAGGTCAAAGAAAGCCAAGAGAAGAGCAAAGAAAGGACAGGAAAAGCAGTTGCTTTCCCATCTCCTGGAGCCTCAGGGACTTCCCAGGGGGCAGAGTCTAGGGGTCTAAGACTAAAGGAGCAAATGTGATTCTTTCCATAAGAAAAGGAGGGAAAGGGCCAACACAAGGAAATGAACCATAAGGCTACCACCATTATTAAGACGTTACTAGGCACGCGACACTGTTTCTCATCCTACTTGCATCAGCTCACATGGTTTCCTAAAAGCCCACTTCCCAGATAAGAAAGTAAACCTAGGCAGGTTGCTTTACTTAGGAGCTGGGTGTAATGGCAAGTAAGTCCATCTGCCTCAGGAGCATTAACCACAGGCCCTCCTGATATCATTACATCTGCGCCTGGGACTCTAAGAAGCTTGGCCTGACTTCCCTGTGATGAAAAGGATCAGGGCCTGCACGTCCTATAAACACTGCGCCAGCCGGCCGAATCTGCGGCTGGGTTTAAAATCAACCTGCGGAGATGACTGCGTCAATGTTTGGACAGGTAGCTGGTCACCATTTTGTTTTCTTACACTTTTTTTGTTTTAACCTTTGCTTTTTCCTGTAACTTCCTTGTTTCCTAAACAACCACCCCAGAAACCAAACCCATAACCATGAAACCTTATCTTACTGGGAATAAAGAGGAATGGGGATTTCCACACAAAGGCTGAGAATTCTAGAAATCCAGAGAAACTCAAGAGACCCACCTCAGCGATGGCCACAAGAGAAAGCCTCTTAACTCTCGTCTCTGAAAAGGAGGACACCTAAAAGCAGAACCCACAGGGGTGAGAGCTCTGAGCCCCACGTCAAGCTCCCCAGCCCAGGGGTCCGGCCCTGGAGGAGGAGCCCCCAGAACATGTGGCTTTGAAGGCCGGCGCGGCCTAACTGCCGGAGCCGGAGGACGGGGGAATAGAGGCTTCGGCTTCACTCTTAAAGGCACACACAAGGGCTTCCCTGGTGGCGCGGTGCTTTAGAATCCGCCTGCCAATGCAGGGGACACGGGTTCGAGCCTTGGTCCGGGAAGATGATACAAGCCGCGGAGCAACTAAGGCCGTGCGCCACAACTGCTAAGCCTGCGCTCTCGAGCCCGCGAGCCACAACTACTGAGGGCCGCGCGCCTAGAGCCCGTGCTCTGCAATGAGAAGCCCGCGCACCGCAACCAGAGAAAGCCCGCGTACCGCAACGAAGAGCCAATGCAGCCTAAATAAATAAATTTATAAAAAAAAAAAATAGAGGCACACACATAAACCTCACAGGACCCGGCACCCAGGGAACCAACAGTAATTTGATAGGAGCCTGGGCCAGACCTACCTGCTGGTCTTGGACGGTGCGTCTGCAGCTGTGCCTCACCTCAGGGTGGGGCGAGGGAGAAGACAGACGCCGGCGGCAGCCATATTGGGGAATATTCAGCCACGCCAACACTCCTGGTCGCTGATATCTTGGCCCTTTAGCACCCAAACCTGACCCCACCCAACAGCCTCCAGGCGCACGTGCTGGCCCTGGATGCCTCAGGCCGAACAACCAACTGGGTGGGGACACAGCAGCACCCATCAGCAGATAGGCTGCCTAAAGACTAAAGAGCCCGGAGCCCCCTCAGGACACGCCCCCTAGGCACGCCCCTAGACATAGCCAGCCTACCAGAGGGCCAGGACCTAGCTCCTCCACCCACCAATAGGCGGCACCCACCCTTCCCACCAGGAAGTCTGCGCACGGCTCTAGACCCGCCTCTAGACCTGTTAACAGAAGGCAGACGCCTGTAGCAAGGAAACTATGTTGCTAATCCCTCAATGCTGGCCAGACCCTGCCCTGGGACCAGCTGGGCCACAGCCCTGCCCACTAGCAGGCCAGTGCCGACCCCCATACCTGACTGTGTCAGGAGCCGGCCCTCCCCCTGCCCCCAACAACAATGATCTGAAAGAGCTCTGGGATCCCTGACCCTGCAGTCTGGCTCCAGGAACCAGTTCTGCCTGCCAGTAGTCTGGCACCAGCCCCAGGATCTGGCTTCACCTCCCAGTGGGTGGGCCACAGCCCCAGAGTCTTTGGGACCCTGACTCTGCCCACCGGTGAGCCAGCGTTAACCCTGGAGTCCCCTAGGATTCTGCAACCAGCCAACTCTTGACCAGGTCTCACTAAACAGCAGCCGGCAGCATCCGCCCAAGACAGAGCCTGGCAACCCACCAGGCTAGGGGCCAACCGAGCCTACCAGACCACACACAGAGTCAGCCCACCACAACAGAAGGATGCATGCAGCCCTCTCACGGGGAACCCCTAGACCATTTAGCTTAGGTGACCAGAGAGGAGTGTACTGCTGGGACGCATAGGATGTCTCCTACAGAGGGCCACTTCTCCAAGGTCGAGAAAGGTAACTAACCTACCACATACATAAAAATACAAACAACCTTTGACAAAATGAAGCGGCAGAGGAATACGTTCCAGGCAAAGGAACAAGATAAACCCCCAGAAGAAGAACTAAGTGAAGTGGAGACAGGCAGTCTACGTGAGAAAGTGTTCAGGGTAATGATGGTAAAGATGATCAAAGAACTCGGGAGGAGAATGGGTGGACAGAGTCAGAAGTTTTTAACAAAGAGTTAAAAAACATAAAGAACATCCGAGTGTGACACCCTTCTGAGCCCAGGGCCTCATGTGATTGCACAGGTGGCCGGCCTATGAAGCTGGCCCTGTTTCCTGCAAAGGATCTTTCCCGACAATGGAAATCGATTTCTGTTGATCAAATAAACATGGAAAAAAAAATCAGACTATAAAGAAAGGATGATTGGCACAATCAAAAATCATACAGAATATAACAATGCTACCATACAGTGTGTATGGGAAGCAGCAGCCCATACGCAGATCCAAGAGCTTATGACAATCAGCCTTAAATCTAAAGTTCTCTGTCACAACGAGGACCTCCCGAAATCAGCCACCAGGGCCTTTGCTGGAAAATGTTCTCTCTGCCCATTAATCTCCGGACCAACACAGCTGCGGTTTCCAGGAAACAATGGAGACCCTGATGCAGCCACATCCTTCAGAAAACAGTCATTTAAATGGAGCTCTGTTGTCTAAAAGTCAATTAGCGAAAGAAAACAATGTTAATCAACAAATTCTAGCACTTAAAACTCGCCTCCAGTTTGCCTAAATGTTGATAAATTGTTTAATTTTGTACAGTAAAGGCCAAGTTATCATTTGTTTCCATCTGCTCATAAGAAATAAGTTTAATCTCTAAATATTAATGAAAAGTGTTCATTTATAACCGAGGAATTTTTAGCTTTCTAGATATTACCGTCACTAATATAAATTTATCAGAAATGTGGCAGCAAAGTCAAATCACAAACCGATAGAAGATTTCACTAATTGCAAAATCAAATCTGGCTAAATACCAGGTTTGGGCCAGAGCCCACTAATTTTCCCCAGTGCAGTCTGCATAGCAAAGGAAGGCGCTTCAATCCTGTTACTTCAATCATGCAGTCAAATTAAATCATTTATCCTCAAAGCACTCACTCCCTGTAATAGGCTCTTATGGTTTTTGTTCCCTTCCTTTTCTCCAAATTTCTTTGGGCGGGGGGAGGGGCCTCACCTCTCCCTCATTGTGTGCAGTCCTGGTGGAGCTGTAAATCAATGTGCCTCTCTTGCCCCAAACAAAGTGTGAGCAGCTGACCTGAGCTTGGAAAATCAGACATGCTCTCCCGGGACTTTCAATCTTAATAGAATAAAAAACAATGTTTGAAAAAAAAAAAAAATTGAATCTCACTCATTCCAGCAGTGGGGCCCTGCAAAGACCGTTGACTTGTTTCTGCTACATGGATCCCCAAATCTACTTCAATTCCTGCCCTTTCCCACCCCTTTTCCCCAGCTTTTCTATTATTCCTATGAGTTATCCAATACCCTTGCAGTAAATTACTTTTCTGTTGGAGTATCTGAGGTTTTGCAACTAGAAATACACTTAACAACGTGATTTGTGCTTCCGTGGTGACTGAGGAACGTTTTAGATTCCCAAAGACATATGGATCAACAAAAGACAAGCTCGAAAAGTTGAGCATCTCGTTGGAGGAAGAATTCAAAACATTTATAAATATGGTGGAAGAACTGGCAAAGCAACAGACCAGTGTGTTCAAATCAATATAGTACATTTTATGTTTATGGGTATATATTAGAATGTATACTAAGGAATACCTGGAGAATCCAATTTGGAGGCAATTATCAGGACAAACGTTGAGATTAAGAGGTGAAAAGGACTTGGTTTAGCAAGATGAAAGGAATGACCTACCCAAATCAAATATCTTGATAATTGCCAAAAATCACTTGCAATTAGCATTATAAGCTCAACCAAACACAAAGAAAAACAGCTTTTGACATCGCAGAACTATTAAATCACCATGGCCCTAATAATCAATTTGGCCGTGACACATCTGGTTAGGGTAAGTGTTGCACTATGGTTTTTATCCTCAAGAGGTGTCTTGGAACATGAAATGTATGACGTATGAAGAAAAACCAAGCAGCAACATCCATAGCAACATTTTAGCATTTCTCATCGGTGTACACATTTGGGGGTTCAAAAATATCTAAATTCAAAATCTATTTTCCCCACTCTGGGAATATTAATATAATCTCTGTGACTAGCAGTAACTATTTGAAATCTACCTTTAAAAAACACCCTCAGGGCTTCCCTGGTGGCGCAGTGAGTGGTTGGGAGTCTGCCTGCCGATGCAGGGGACACGGGTTCGTGCCCCGGTCCGGGAAGATCCCACGTGCCGCGGAGCGGCTGGGCCCGTGAACCATGGCCGCTGAGCCTGCACGCCCGGAGCCTGTGCTCCGCAACGGGAGAGGCCACAACAGTGAGAGGCCCGCGTACCGCAAAAAAAAAAAAAAAAAAAAAAAAAAAAAAACACCCTCAACCTGTATTTTTTTAATGTAAAGAAAAATAACTACATGTATTGACTATGACTTTTGTAAGAGAATATAAAAGCATCAGCTTTGGGTGGTAATATTTTGTCTACTCTGCTCTCCATCTTAATGGACTTGAGGCCAAAATCAGGCCTCAGTTTGCCTGCTTATCCGATGACAGTATACTTTTCTTGGATACTAACCCCACCAAGAGATCCAGTGCCCTAGTTTGGGCCTTAACTGACTCTGACTTGCCAGCTCCCCTGCCTTCTCCTGATGCTAGTGTTCCAGTGGTGTCAAAGCTAAGCCTGCAAAGTTGTGATACTGTTCCTTCTCTTTCAAAGGCAAGGAGACTGGGGTACAGAGGGCCTTACTAGTCCATGAGAGACTAGTCCATAGTCAGTCTGTGCCAGTGCAGTAATCATTACTGCTGCTAATCAAATACACCCAGCTCTCTGCCTCCTGGGCCCAGGGCTTCCTAGCATTTCTGGGCCCCTCGTTTTGGGGGAGACTACATGACTTGTGCAACGGAGCACCCAGCTGACCTACAGTGGAGATAGAGAGCTAATAGGCAACCTTTTTGCATTTAAACACCTCTAGGATTCAGGAAGTTCCTCCAGCATGAGGTCACCTAATCCAACAGATACGAGGTATTAAAATATCAATGTCATCACCAATGGATTTTTAATTTTTTTAATTTAACATCTTTATTGGAGTATAATTGCTTTACAATGGTGTGTTAGTTTCTTCTGTACAACAAAGTGAATCAGCTATACGTATACATATATCCCCATATCTCTTCCCTCTTGAATCTCCCTCCCTCCCACCCTCCCTATCCCACCACTCTAGGTGGTCACAGAGCACCCAGCTGATCTCCCTGTGCTATGCAGCTGCTTCCCACTAGCTATCTATTTTACATTCACCAATGGATTTTTAAACAGTGCCTTCAGAAAGCAAAACAAAGCTCTCAATTCTACTAGATATTCAATTCAGTTATCTGGCATGGTGCAAACAAGCATTTTGGTTACTCACTGAACTTTGAACAGACCACACTGATAGAATGTTGATATATTTCATCAGCTCCCTGCTCAATTCTACAAGGTCTTTCGGAACCTATGTGCCCAGAGGCGTGTTGAATTCTAAGAAGTACACGGACTCAATGACATAGCTATAGGAGTCTTATTGACAGAATCACAGCTTGTGGCAAGTAAAATAAGGACTTGGAAATTTCCACTGAATGAGGCTACCAGCAAATAATTGTTGACTTCAATTATCTTATTACTTCAATAAGAAGCAAACGTTCCACCTCGGTGAAAATGCTGTGTAGGCAGAACCATAGCGGGCTTGTGTTCCCTTCTCTGCCAAGTGTGCCCCTACTGGTTCACAAGCACAGATCACCTGTGGGTCAACCCTGAACTTTACCTCTACTAATTGTTGGATATGAGATGCTAAGTTCACTAAACGGCTTGGCTATACATAACATTTTTGCAAAAACCTATTCCTATGAGCTTGTTATAATGATGTGCATTATAAAATCGAAATTTCTAAAATCTGTACGCATGTATGCACACACACACGCGCGCGCACACACACACACAATGAGTTATTAAAGGAATTAGGAAGTAAGATCCAAAGTGAGTGGTTAAAACATTAGGGAGGTAAGATTTGTGAAGGGTCAGAGACTAGGGAAGGCTTGAACTGAGGCTTGAAGGATGGGTGCGTTTGAAATAACACAGCATTTGATAGACATTACTATGCTGGTAGGAGCATTGCTGGACCATTCTCCTTAGTTTCTCAATATGCTCATCTATTTAGTTACCAATTGATAAACAGCAAACTAGGCCCTTATTTTAGAGTAAAGCAATTCCTTATTCCTGAGGGGAGAAAAACTATGTAATATGTACATGTCACACCCTATTAAGTGACCTTGGACAACACTCAGAACTCATTTGTGCATTCATTTCCTGGGAGTCTATGAAATGCAGGACTAGGATTCGATAATGGCTGCATTCCCTAACGACTTGGTAGTTCTCCGATGACTATATGCTATGATCTTCTAGCCATCTATTTCCTTCAAAGTTGCCACACACAGAAAACCCACCCATTACAATCGGCATGCCACTCATCCTTCTTTTGGCCAAATGAAGGAAGAGAGAATAAAAGCCAACATCACATTTAAACAAAAGAGTTATCAGTCATTCTTGTATATTGCAGCTGCTTGAGAAGCCATAGGGCAAGGCATTTATATGGAAGATAAGCTCATTGTGTTGAACAAATTAATGCTGGATTGTGAATTAAATGCCGTGTCTTGGACAGCTAATTAGCTTTGTGCTGCTCAATTAAGTTTTGAAAGGACATGTTGGGTTTCTTGATGGAATACAGAATATACTTCAAGGCTATTGCTGCTCTGGATAATTTCAATTTCAAACCCAGTGAAAATGAGCAAGAAGGAATCAAGAGCTTTGTAAACCCCCAAACAATTCAGTTTCCCCAAAGAGCTTGCATTTCAAACCATAAATAGCAAAATAACACATTTTATTTTTAACCACGTCTGGAAATCTCAACAATCTAACAAACAAAATTAACTGAACTTTATTTTTCATGGCATTGAGCAGAACGTATTTTTCATTTAGACGGAGAACAAATATTTTAAGAGTAAGAATGAACACTAAATTAAAATGCCTTCTCTTCGGTATACTTTTATTCTACAAGATGGAATCACAAACATCCCTTCTTCCACATACTGAGAAGGAAGGTGCTGCTACGGCAAATGCTCAGGCTTTGGAATAAGAGAATGTTAAACAGAGCTGGTTTCAGATTTTAACTCTGCTACTGACCCTGGGAAAATTACTTAACCTCTTTGTCTGAATTTTCTTACCTACAAAATTGGGTTATAATTCTTATCTCATAGGATTATTATGAAGACTCCAATAGTCCAAGCACTGTGTCAGCCCCAGTTAAACCCAATATATCCCTTAGTTTCTTTTCCCTGTCCATACTGGTTCTGAATGGACTTAAATCCATACGTAGATTCTCTTTTAACTACCAGGAACCTCGGTGATTAGGAATATGCCTGCAGCTGCAGATATATTGCCACCAGTTGTGGTGCTATAGAAAAAAAAAGTTTCAAATATAATTCTGCTTCTCATACAAATAAAGTAAGTAAACACAAAATCAATCCCACTAACTGCTTCTTTAAGCCTGGGGTTGTCCCTGCTTCTCTCGTAGAGCAATCTGTCACTAGGATGAAAACTGGAGCTCCCAGGTAACTCAACAGTGCTCTGAAAGCAGGATCTACTAGTCTTCTTGTCTTATCAGGTGACAATGCCAGCAAGGGAGAAAGGCACAAGACCAAGACAAATCCAGACCTAGAACACAGTTGCACGGATGTGTGAAGGGTTAAGATATATGCAATCTCCACAACAACACCACTGAACCACCAAGAGGTGCAAGATCTCAGCCTTGCAACCCCGAACTGAAAAATGTGCTCTTCTGGGCTTCCTTAAATGCCCAGTTTCCTCCCTAAACGTGAACCCACGAAGCGTAATTTCCCAAATTTTCTTATCTTTAGACCATCCACTTCTGAGAGCTGAGAAATGAACGTTTGCCTAGTTCCACACAACACATACTGTTTTCTTGTTTCTTTTTCTCCTAACTTGGGAGGCTGTAACCCTTCCCAAGGCTGTAAGACTCTGCTAACTGCCGGAAAGCAGGGCAGTTTCCCTTTCAGACAGCCTCCAGCTAGCAATGAGTCAAGACTGGCTTCACTTGGGCAATCTTTCACTTCAGGGCTCTTTGACAACTTATGTACTACTGGGTTTGCTAGATTATTGTACTTTCTAAGCAATCACATTCCTGGAACACTAATCACTTCCCAGTGAAAAATTCCTCCTAGCATTTCCCAGGCAAATGAACCCATCCCCCCAACGCAAGTAAGAAATAACTTTTGAAGCATTTGAAGGGCCCACCTGTGGAGAGTGGGTTCCTGATAAGATTTTTTTGGATGTCAACCAACCCCATATCCAGCACAGTGTTTATACCAAACTACCTTAAAGTATGTGACAAATAATATAACAGCATTGTCAAGTTTTTCCTAATTGTGTCTAATTTTGTGACATCAATTTTTCTAACTTATCTGATGCATAGAAATGTGGCGTGGCAAATAGGAGGCTGCATCTACATGCATACAGACCAGTTTGACTAGAAGCAACAAATTAATCTAAAAAGAAAAAAAATAACACAGGCCAAGTGAATCTACTAGTTTTATTTTAACTTGAGGAAAAAGCACTAGAGTGGTACATCCAGACAATGGAATATTATTCAGCACTAAAAAAATGAGCAATGAAACCATGAAAAGACACAGAAGAGCTAAACGCATTATTACTAAGCAAAGAAGACCATGTGAAAAGGCTGCATACTGTCTGATTCCAATTATAAGACATTCTAGAAAAGGCAAAACTATAGAGATAACAAAAAAATCAGTGGTTGTTGGCAGGTGGAGGATGAATAGGCAGAGCACAGGGGATTTTGACGGCAGTGAAAACACTCTGCATGATATAATGATGGATACACGTCATTACACATTTGTCCAAACCTATAGAATGTAAAACATCGAGTCAACCCTAAGATAAACTTATGGATTTATGGGTAATTTGATGTGTCAAAGTAGGTTCATCCTTGGTAAAAAAGAAAGGGAAAGAAAAGAAATGTACCATTCTATTGAGCGATATTGATAAAGAGAGGTGGCTATGGATACATGGAGGCTGGGAGTATATGGGAAATCTCTGTACCTTCTTCTTTGCAATTTTATTGTCAACCTAAAACTGCTCTTTTTTTAAAAAAAAACAGTCTTTAAAAAAAGGGGGCTAGGGGACTATAGAGCCTACTACGTGCCAGCAAGCCACAGGCTACATGCTGGGGACTCCAAGAGGGAGATGGGGCTCCCGGCCTCAGGGAGCACACAGACTAGTGTTCATGCAATCACAATGACCCGATCAATGTTAAGAGGCACTTTTGTAATGTCACTAACAAGTGGTGAGCCATCTGTGTTTGAATATATTGTAGGGGCTGGAACCCTCTCTAGCACCCATTTCCTCTGGGACAAGCTAATGGACCAGTTCGTTTTTTTTTAATTTATTATCTGTATGGATATAAAATATTACCTTTCCTGGAGAATGTATTTGCATTTTTATAATAGAGTCTTGTCTTTAGACTAAGGCATCATAGTTGGAATTTCAGACATGGTGGCAGACCAATCAGAGAACCATTTTTCTTACTGGAGTAGAAAAGAGACCTCTCTGTGCCCTTCCAATCAGACACCATGATTGGTTGCCTTTCTCAGATAAAGGATTAGCCCTGCTTCCAAAGGATGAGTAATTGTGAAGAATAAAACACTTTTCTTACAAGAAGTCACAAAAATAACCATCCTGCCCTCACATCATTTCCCTTCCTTCATTCCACTATAATTCATGAAAATAATTTAAAACTTTGGACTTCAGTGACTACTGCAAAATCCGGTCTGCAATTAGTTTTTTATGTTTAAGATTTCCTTCAACAGAGCAAATCATAATTCTTTGGAAGCAGAGTTGAGGCTTGAAAAAGATATGAACCTGCAAGCTTCCACTTCTAGTGATATTTAGTTATAAGAGAAACGCACGTTAGTATGACTTCCTAGGTGGAAAACTTCCTAAAACAAATCTTGGAGAAACTGGTAGAGGAAGCTGCCATTGAATTCCAGTTCTCAACAGTTACGATCGACTGTTATTAATACCAGGTGCCAGAGACTGTGCTGGGTGCTTTCTTATGAATTAGGCCATCAGTGTCGGGCAGCTGACTTTGTGCCATCAAAGGTGCAACAGCGTTGAGACTGAAGTGTGAAACTATTATGAAGCTGCGGTCCATGGAATAACGATTTGTTGTCGTTGTTGTTGCTATAGCTTAAAAACTAAAATTTATTTCAGGTTTAAGAAGAGTAAATAAAACAGAGATACATTTGAGGCCTGGCTCTGCACTCAAAAATGGATAATAGGCTCATTCTGGCTCTTGCAGCCCAGATGAAGGTGGAGGTTCCTTCTGCAGGTAGACACCATAATGCTTTGCTTGCCTTTGACTCACCTTCTTTTTTTAAATTATTTTATTTATTTTTGGCTGTGTTGGGTCTTCATTGCTACGCGCAGGCTTTCTCTAGTTGTGGCTCGTGGGCTCTCGAGCGCAGGCTCAGTAGTCACGGCGCACAGGCTTAGTGGCTCAGCAGCATGTGGGATCTTCCCAGTCCAGGGCTCGATCCCCTGTCCCCTGCACTGGCAGGGGGATTCTTAACCACTGAGCCACCAGGAAGCCCTGACTCACCTTCTTCATTGCTGTGCTATAATATTCATTTGTTGAATATCACAACCCAGAGAAGAAGCAGTCCAAGGATAAAACTTACCGTCTTTAGCTGACAGAGCCATTCCAATTGATAACAGCAAATATCCTAAGATAAAGTGAATGTTGAATTGGCAGTACAGAATCAAGAAATGCCTTCCGCACTGCATCTCTTGTAACAAGGTGTTTAAAATAGGAGCACGTGGGATCCCAGGTGCGGCAGATTTTTGCTGGTATAAAAGGGGATTTTCAAGCAAAGATCAAGAAACAGTTTCATGAACAAGTATCCCATTATAAAAAGTAAGCCGTAGGCAAAAAATTAGAAGACACTTCAAGAAACAGACAAAATCTCCTTTAACTTTCAGAGACAACCTATGTCTTCAGAGAAGAACCATTCATCTTTTCACCACCTCTCGCCTTTTTTTTTTTTTTTGGCGGTACGCGGGCCTCTCACCGTTGTGGCCCCTCCCTCTGCGGAGCACAGGCTCCGGACGCGCAGGCTCAGCGGCCATGGATCACAGGCACAGCCGCTCCGCGGCATGTGGGATCTTCCCGGACCGGGGCACGAACCCGCAGCCCCTGCATCGGCAGGCGGACTCTAAACCACTGCGCCACCAGGGAAGCCCCACCTCTCGCCTTTTAAAATACATGGGACAGATTGCCATTAATTACCACAATGTGGATTTTCGGAGGGAACCACTTTTACGACTTGGATTTGTAATTTTTTTTTGCCCTAATTAAGCCTGTAGTTTCAATGCCCTTCCTTAAGCAGTGAAGGATCTCATCAATAGGGACTGTAATACTTGTTACTATAAGGCAGTGCTTCTCAAGCCTGCTGCCCAGCCATAGAATAAACATTAAGAAGAAGCTACTTCAAGTCACTGACTACCATTCTTGCTCTCCTCCCTCTCTGGCTGGCGTAGTGCTTGCTACAAAATGGTACCCAGCAGATGCTCACTGAACTGAGCAAATGCCATATAAAGTCTGAAACCTGCTGTCTCTGCAGCTTCTCTAGGCCTTGGGAAGGTTTATTAGAAGGCAGTATATGCTCTCCCTCAACATTCTGTCCTGATGACTGACGATATGGAAGTTGATTAAAGATCCTCAGATTTGGAGTCTTTAATATATGAGTAGTAATCCCTTCAAATAAATCACACATAAGTAATAAGTTAAGGACGTCATTTAAAAATTACAAAGGACGTCAAAACCTGTTTACTGAGACTCATTGGAACTGATTTATTCTTGTTATCAGAAATGTAATACCAGATTGCATTTCGAACTCACTTCCTGAACGACTCCTTTGTTTTATTTTGATGATAGCTCAGTATTAACAAACATAACATTTGGCGAGAAAACAGCTAAATCCGCTGGCAGTACATGAATGTCACTCTGTATTATCATGTTGGCTTCCACAGTCACATCTGTAAAGAAAAAGAAAAAGAAACGGCTTCAGAGACACAGGACCACCTACTAGCCCCTGAGTAAGCCTAATTGACTCTGGGTATTTTCTTGGTTTGCAGATCAAACTGAATAACATCTAAATTATTTGCTTTCATAGAAAAAGACTCTTTTCCACCTAGAATTTCAAGCTGTTTTAATATGAGAAATTTAAGAAGCTGCATGTTAGAAATGACTTTGAATGCAGTAGAGAGATTCAAAGTTAGAAAATAGAATTTCTGTTCATCTGGAGGAGAAAAGGCAGACAGGTGAGTTACCTTATAAACTTACTCAACGTTCCTGTCAGGACAACACCTTTGAGAAGATTTCTTTGATCCAGTCTTAGAGTGGGATTTCATTATTTTTCACCATTTGCTTTTATTGATTGATTCAACATATATTAATGAGCCCCTACTATGTATCAGGTGCTGGGAACACCTCCGTAACCCAAACCTCCCTCCCTTCAGAGAACTAGTATATCAGCAGGGGAAAGAATCATAACCAAACACCACAGTCCAGCATGTAAAACTGCTACAAAGGTGATGTAGGACACACCTACTACTGGGGGTTTGACCTAAACAAAGAGATCAAGGAAGGACTCTGGCATTAAGTGATCATCCACTCTGGAAATGTGGAAATTCACCCTGTATAGAGTGCACCAGGCAGAAGGAACCTCAGCTGAAAGCCCCTGTCCCTGCAAGGAACGTGATGACCATACAGGACAAAAAGAGAACCAGTGTGTGGCAACAGAAGCTTGGAGAAAGTGTGACGCACGATGAGGTGAAGAGAGAGTAGGAACCAGACCACGCAGGCTTTGCTGGTCCACTTAAGAGTTTAGTCTTCATCTTAGGAGCAGTGGGAAGCCATGAAGGGTAATAGGCAGAGAAGTGTCATGAACAGCCTTGAGTTTTTAGAGATGGGTGCAAGTAGGAGAACAGATTAGAAGGGGACCAGAGTGTCTGTTAGTGGTTCAGCTAAGAGGCTAATAGCCCAGGCAGTAGATAATGGTAGCTTACAGTAGAGGGTAGCAGTGGGAGGGGATGGACGGTTTTGAGAGAATATCTCATATCCGCTTCCATTGCCCAAACTGTGTCCTCCCTCCCTTCATTCTATTGGGTTGGCCAAAAATTTTGTTCGGCTTTTTCTGTAACATCTTAAGGATGTTTTGGAGAAATGTAGCTTCATTTCTCTCTACATTGATTTTCTTGCCCACTTAATGCTCCCCTCTGCAGTACCAGCTTTTAGCGCTATGCTTTATAATAAGGGCTCAATGTGTATTTGCGTTATGAATAAGGAGTTCCCGCTTTCATTATGCTCTTCCCTGAACCATACATTTCTTCCAATTCAATCTGTCCTAGAGTAAACCATGGAGGTGTACAAACAGAGAGGTCACAGTACCGGCCCAGGGGCCCCAGGAGCACAGCTGGAGACTCCTGGGGGGAACGTGCCCCTTGCACTATCCCCAAGCTTCAACCTTAAATCCAGAGCCAGTATGGAAATGAGCAGTCAGGAGAAAGGGGAGGCATGGGCGATGGGTTTCAAGTCTCTGAGCTGAGTTTTCTCTATAACACCTGCCGCCAAGCCACTAACATCCATCTCTTAAACCACCTTTGGTGTGACTTCCATAAGTTATTAGCACATTTTCTTGATTCTAAGATGGACTTATAACATTCTAGTAATCCACTTCCCAGACTATATAATGTCTTTGATATTATTAGATAACTCATAGCCTAGTAATGGGAATATAAATATAAAACATTTTTAAAGATTTTTTATCTGCACTACCTCTTTAACACTTGTGATAACCCCCAAGAGATAGGCAACACTGGGACTGACTCCCCAGCAGTGCCTTAAGGATGAAACTGACTCTTTTAGACAACAGTACAATGAGCAGCTGCTGGTCTGACTAGTCAGCAAATTTTCACAGGGCCTCCCTAAGAGCTTTGGTCAAGGCAAGACCAGGGGTCTCAGATGTGGAGTGCATACCATTCCCCTCACAGCCTCTTCCTCTGGAGGATGCTTGGGTTCCTGTGATACTTAAGGAAGTTAATTTTAGCCATTTCACTTAGACAATGATCTGAAACTGAAAATAACATTCATTGCTTTTGTTAGGCCCACCCAGTTTTGACTAATACCCAGAAATGAGTCCCACTGGCCTTTTCCATTTGGGCTACTTATCACAGGGGAGATGTCCTCTTGCTCTGATTACAGAGGTAAATATGAATGGTAGATGGTATAAAGATGGCTTCGACACTTCCCAGGCTTTCCCTGACTAATCAAATTGATAATAGAAGCAAAGACCCCTAGAGTTAGAAAGGTCCTTAGCAGACACCCAGTCCATTCCCTTGACCCCTTGGCCAATATCATTGTATGTGCATGTGCATGTGTGTGTCCAAACATGTTATATCTGAGTATCCTTTTGGGAGTCCAAAGGTCCAGGCTGGAGATTCTGCTATTGCCCAAAATATTCTGGAAATCTTGTCTTTGAGAACTGTCTTCAGAACCAGTTTATAAGCTACAGGAAAAAAGTGATGACTTTGCCTTAAAGAAGTCCTGGTTCCTTTTGACCCAGAACAACTTCAGACTGGGGTCCGGGTGACAAGTGAAATTTGTCAATAAGCAAATCCACTCGCAAAGAGTAAAGACTCGCTGCCACTGAGGAGTATCAAGAAAATGTGGCCGTAGGTGTTGCACACGACAAGGACACTCCCAAAAGGAAACAGCAGTGTCACTCTTCTAGGTACAGAGCCTCTAATGTGCCTTTGTTCCTGAGGACATAGTCACTTGGATGTAGAAGTCCTAATGTCTCCACTTCTAAAAAAACATCAGCTGTCAACTTAGAGTCACATTTCATTTGATTCTGCACATGTCCAGGGTTCTGACCACTGTCGTCATCTTTCCTCTGCTCACTCAACAATGTCTGCACCAAACAGCCCAGTCTGTGAGGTCTGGGATGGTCTCTTACTCAGCTACAGCAAAGAGCAGTGACAGGCATGTTGAAGCACTTAAAAGAACTGTGGAGACAATGATGAAATCACTGTCTAACAATTTTACTGTCTGTGTTTATTAACATGTGGGAAGTGGCCACGTATTATATAAATTGAGTTAACTATAAAGATGAAAACATGTGTGAGTTTTAAAACTGCCCACTGGCAATTAGCCCGGTATATGGGCAGAGAGAGTTGAGGGTTGAGAAGTATGGAAATTGTTTATCTTACCTAGAAAACCATGATTTTTTTTTTTTTTTTCCAGTACACGGGCCTCTCACTGCTGTGGCCTCTCCCGTTGCGGAGCACAGGCTCCGGACGCGCAGGCTCAGCGGCCATGGCTCACGGGCCCAGCCGCTCTGCGGCATGTGGGATCTTCCCGGACCGAGGCAAGAACCCGTGTCCCCTGCATCGGCAGGCGGACTCTCAGCCACTGCGCCACCAGGGAAGCCCGAAAACCATGATTTTAAGTCTTATTTTAAAATAAGAAACAGAAACAGAAACAAACACACCTTCAGAAATTTTCAGGGTACACATCTCTTTTCAGCTCATCCCATCTCAGCAAAAATGTCTCTTTGGGTTCAGTCATTTTACCTTTAAAATTTCTTAAAGGAAAGAAACAAGAACGTTCACACTTTAACTAAAAGTATGCTTATCACAGAAATATTTATGAGCGGAAAAACAACATTCTTTTACATAAATCAGGAGGTTAATTAAATAAATTATTATGTAAATGTAAGTATGCCACTGCTATAAATCATGTTTTTGTAAATAGTTTAATGACAAGGGGAAAGGCTCACTCCCACACCCCATAAGCCCTAGGAAGCAGATGGCCCAAGACCCAAGATCTTTTCCTCTTACGGGGTTACCCTCCGTCTCAGAGCCCACTTCTATCTCAAAATGCACCTGCAGGATGTTAATTTGTAGAGGTGACTGAGTGACAACACAGAGAGGCTAATGCCATTGAAAGGAGTTCAGTGTAGACATTTTGTTTCAGTACTACACTTCCGGAGAGGATGGGGCACGTTACTCCATGCAGGGTCACGTGGGAAAACACCAGGTTTGGTCAGGAGCCCAAAGGGGTGAATGGAAATCATGGCCCAGAGCATTTATTGTGCTTTCCGCAGACACCAGTTTAGGACTGGTTCGTCTGAATAATCAGTGGGCTCTGGGTATAGAGGTGGTCTCTAGTTGTCTAGTACCCAGTTCTGGCTGATTAGGGCAGAGGAATCCTGCCTCCTAGAGTGTCTGAGCCAGAGAGAGGAGGTAGTTCAGGGGAAAGGTTCTGGATTTGTTAGTTTGCAAATGAAAGGGATGCTCCTGGGGGTGAGCGTTTTGCTGTCTCTAAGAACTCACTAGCCCCCTTGGAACAGCAGTCTTTCCCCAGCCAGCGAGGCCACAAATGCCACAGCATCAGGAATACAGAAAATTTCTAAATGTTGTTAATACAAATTCGATAAGGAAGCAGCTGCCCCCAAAACCTCTGGATCACAGAACAAAGCACTGACTTATCCTGGGCATGTTAGTCTCCTTCTTTTAAGAAATAATCACACTAAGAAGTAATCACACTATTGGCTCCTTCATGACACTGCGTCCCCAGCTTCCTAGTCCTTTATATAATATATGTACCTTTGATACAACGTATGGCCCTCTGCCTTGTTGAGGGCTGGACCATCGCTTTATTCATCTTTGCATCCACCATGATGTCTTTCACTTCACAGAATGTGCACCTTTTTTGGAGGGGGCAGTTTTGATCACAACCATCCCTGCTGACAGCTAGTGGATTATAGAAGACCCTGGCAGGAGAATTCTGCAAAGAGGGCAAGCACCAAGGCAGTACACACCCTCCCAAAGTGGCAAACGTTGCTGGACATATATACTTGGATGTGTGCATTACCCCCAAGTAAGTTTCCAAGGCTATCACTCACTCCAAACACAGTTAAAAGCCTGGGCTTAAAATAATTTTGCCAGGTTGCCAGATTGCCCAGGTCAGTTTTAGGGAAGGAGATGATTGAAATATTCTAAGGTGGGGAGAAGGGCACGGGAGGGCTTCCAGAATGAAATTCACCCCGGAATTGGGGAATGGGGGTTAAAACCCCACACAACTGGGATAGTCCAGCCACAGCTCTAGGAAATGTATTTGTCTAAGAAATGAGAGGTGCAGCCTCAGTATGGGGACTGATGAGACAGGGGAACATCACGTGTGATTAAGCCACCGTGGAGCCCTTCACATTTGCAGGCTTGTTAGGCAATTTCACATTCTTCTGGAGATAAGCCGACTGATGGGCTGTGATGTGAGGTAACCGGTATCACTGACACGTGAAGGTCCCATAAGAGATGACAGGCAGCCTTTACGGAAACAAGCAACCCAGGGTCTCTGTGCGAGCAAAGAGAATAAATGTATGTATTAACGCGGTGCCCATGTGCAGAACCACAGCCTGTTTCGGCACACTGACGATGACAAGAATTTTCCCGAAGTGATTGATTTGTTCTTAATGATTTGAAAGGGAAAAAATGAACTGCATTTTCTTTCTGGATGTCAGTGATAGGCAGAGGATGTTAAACTTTTTCTGTTTAGGAAACAATGGCTATTTGGGGGAAAAACTGAAATGTACAAGTACCTTTCTTAAGTGACTTTCAGGTTTAAGAGCATGAAAAGTGGCAATAGGTAGCATGGGAAATGTCTAGACCTGTTTTCTCTGTATCTCAGCTTGTCCCTGCACCCACCGTCTAGTCCCTTTCTACTCGCCTTTGTCAAGCCAAATCCTAACTGAGAAGACCCCACTCATGATTTCCATTTGCACAGCTCTCATTCATTCCTCAACCCACCCCAATCTGGCTTCTCTGCTCACGCCAAGGTCATCAATGGCCTCCTAATGGCCAAGTCCAGTGAACTTGTTGGGTCCTACTGCCACCTCTATTGCTTTTAAAAGACTCCATTGACATGTTCCTGCTTTGGAGAACTGGACAGTCCAAGAAAGATCTCTCCTTTCACGAAATCAAAGACTTACTTCAGGCTTGTGGAGGACCAGAGGCAAGAGGGAGGATAACTTCCAGGTCCAGCAGCCTGACAAGGCACCCAGTGGAAGGGGCAGAAGAAGGTACAGACTCTGAAAGCTGGATTCCCCTGGAGGCACTGGTCTGGGGGCAAGTACTGCAATTTTCCAGGAAGATGGGACAAAGTCATCACTATGCAAAAATGTTAAACATTGCATTTTTTTACATACATTTGCAATTTTTTGGAAAGTAATTTCACTCCTCCATGTAAAGGAGCATGATTTAACTGATAGAGCCTGGACTATAAATGTGAGTGAGGCAAGCACCAGCATAGGGTTGTCCATTACATGTATTACTCAGCCGGAAGTTACTGGTTTGTGTTTTGAAATCTGAAATTGTCCCTGAGTCAAATAGGCATGTCCAGTTGATGGATACCTACCCTTGGACATGCTGCTGCCTCTTTCCCCGTTTCCCCTTCCCCTGGGTAACCCTTACTCCTCTGCTTGTGGAAGCCCTCCCTGCCCTGCCTCTCCTCGGCCCCCTGCAGCCAGGATTGGGTGCCCATCGTATCACCCTCTGCCTCACACTGCTACAGAGCTTAGAAGATCATTAAGATAGAGTCAGCTGAGTTCATCTTGCCTGGTCGACTGCAAACTCATTGACAACGAAGACAGTATGTCCTAGTCCTCTCTAGAGCCTAACGCAATGCCTGGCAATGAGTAGGCACTCAATAAATTTTTGTGGAATGAATGAAGGAAACAGTACCATTACTAGCCAACAATAGCACCAACTAGCGTCCAAAAACGTTCTCAGACAAAAATGCTGAACTGTTGAATGCAATGCGATACGCAAGTGAAAGGACTGAGCTATTAGGAACCAAGGATTTTAATGCTGTGCATTTAAAATATGCTCAATACAGGAAAAATATAAGTTTTAGAATCGGTTGAATGCCACTTGTGCTGATAGCACAGATCTGTCTTCATTTAGCTTCATAGCAGGAGGTTACAAGAACACGATTTGAAAGGGTGTCATATTCTTTTATTGAATAGTCAATAAAAGTATAATAAAATTGAAATGCTGGAGTTCCTAGGAAACATTGTACACTTTTGTTATGCATTCCGCCTTATAGTAACACCTTATCTTAGAAGAGTGTCTTCAGTTCTAATCTCTCCAATCATGCTCAGTGCTATGTGTACAGACCCCCTGGTCATTCTGGAAAATCTGCACTTTTTCTTTGTGATATGAGAAATTCCAGATATTTCATAAAACCAGTCTTCCAGAAACAGAGGAAACAGGCAATACATGAGCTCATGAGATGAGCCAAAGGCTTTGGTCCTAGTAAGGAGAGAAGGAAGTGTACACCCAGAAGTAGGCACCCAGGAATGATAAATACATGAATACATAGAACAAAATAGGATTGATGAGTACGTTATCTCAGTGCTTCCGATATCTCTCTCCCTCATCTCCCAGCCTAGTAGAGGGCAGGGTGGGGTGGGGGTCAGTGGAGAGAGTCTTTTGATCTCTCTTGCTTCTCTAACAATTCTCTAAAATCACTTCTCCTTTCTTTCTACCTCCTCAGCAAACCCTATTTGTTCTGAGCAATTCAGCTTTTGAAAAACCAGAGACAGAGGGACTAACAGGCCACTTCTACCTTCTACCCCACCACGTAGCTCTCCCGAATCAATGACGTGCTGAGCCAGTTACCTGCAGGAAGGGGAGTACAAAAAGGAACACACGCAGCAATTAATAGCTCAGTCGATATCAGAAAGCCACACACGTAAGTACGTGGAATTAGATCTTGGCATGTCTCTTGCATTCAGAGCCTTGGTTCTGACATTTGTGGGAGGTTATTAGCAGTAAAGATGTTCTCCTTATTTCTGAAGTCCTGCTCAATCCAGAGCGGCCGCTAGACCACCAGGTGAGCATATGGGCTCCTAACCCTCCCTGTTTTCTCAGGGCTTTTGTCTGAGTGAATCAGACAGCCTGGCGGTCCCGCCAGCATGATTAGGACAGAAGCTCGAACCCTGTCTTCAGATGGTAATCAATCGAATTTGTTCACCTCCACTGCCCCTGCCACTCCTCCTCAGGAAGCAGAAAAGAAGCCCTCTTGTGAGTCTCGGGCATGATGGATTCTTCAGTAACTGGCAGTGACAGGAACAAGAATAACAGCTGGGCGTAAACAAGGCAGAAGGCACCGGAGCCGCATCCCAGCACCACCACGGTCTCCTTCGGAGAACCACGAGAGCAAATCCACAATCTCACCTTGATTTGTAAAAGAAAATGTCAATCGTGGGGGGAGGATGCTGTTGAAATCCATCTGCTTTTTCTTCTCAAACTGCCAACTGATTTAATCATCTTCCTTAATAAGCTGTATGGAGCTGACCTTTAGAAAACCTCCTGCAGGCAGGAATATTTAAAAGCAAAATGCTTTCCAAACACCAAAGAGCTAAATGTTATTTATTCATGTTATTCTCTGCTCTATGGAACTTGCTACAATCCCAGGTCAAGTGTCTGAGCCATGGATGCATCTCTGTGAGACCATTCACGAACAGCCTGCCGTATATACCCTGCTCTCTAGCTGGTGTTTCTGCAAACCCTAGCTCACGAAGCCTCCCAGGTAGGAATTGTTATCCCTACCTTAGAGGGGAATCATCTGAAGTTCAGAGAGGTTAAGCAGCTTTCCCAGGGTCACACAGCTTGTGAGACTCCACTAGGCAGGAGTTGTGCCTGCCTGTAATTCTTACAGTGCCTAATCTAATGCAACCAGGAGACCCTTGATGAGATTGTGAAACAGGCTATTTCCTTGTCCCCTTCTTACCTTTGCAGATCCTCCATCCTCATCAAACTTTGGAAGCCGTCTCCCCGTGGAGATCAGAACACGCCCAGCTCAGACAACCTAACATACCTCTGGCCAAAGCTCTGATTTACCAGTTTGAAGTGAGGAGGCCTGACCTTAGGGCCTATGTCCCTGCTTCACTTGGGTCCCTTTCAGGTGCTGGTTCCCTTGTGTCCTCATTTTACCCCACCCCCATTAAAATATGAAAGTGCTTCATGGTCAACTTATCATAATACACATATCTGGAAGTTAGCCATGAAAGGGCTTTGGAGATTTTCTAAGCCAACCCTTTCATCTTTCGGCAGATGGGAAAAATACGACACAGAGAGAGGTGGCGGCTTGTCTGAGGCCACCAGAGGGAGCCCATTGTCCCAGCCCCAGCCCGTGGCCCTGAGCTCAGACCACAGCGATCTTTGTGTGTGTGAAAGCCACTAGGTCAGCTCTCTGAGGACACCCACATGCTCCCCCTTATCTTTAAACTTGGGAGAAGGCATACGACTTTGTTCATCTCCAAGGGAACTTCTGACATCAGCCATCCAAAGGGAGAAGTTGTTTGCCTCTAAAACCACACTATTGTGAATCTTGTGTTATTATTGCTGGGTCACTACGGGGCACCTCGGGAGAGGCGGTACGGGCGAGGCAAGCAAGAGTGCGATGGACGCATATACACCATTGATACCATGTATAAAATAGATGCCTCATGAGAACCTACCGTATAGCACAGGGAACTCTGCTCAGTGCTCTGTGGTGACCTAAACGGGAAGGAAATCCAAAATCAGGGGATATATATAGACGTATAGCTGACTCACTTTGCTGTACAGTAGAAACAGCATTGTAAAGCAACTCTACTCCAATAAAAATTAATTAAAAATATATAGGGGCTTCCCTGGGGGCGCAGTGGTTGAGAGTCCGCCTGCCGATGCAGGGGACACGGGTTCGTGCCCCGGTCCGGGAAGATCCCACATGCCACGGAGCCGCTGGGCCCGTGATCGGCCGCTGAGCCTGCGCATCCGGAGCCTCTGCTCCGCAACGGGAGAGGCCACAGCAGTGAGAGGCCCGCGTACCACTAAAAAAAAAAATATATATATATATAATATATATATATATAAACTAGCCGTGGGTCCTTTTCCATACTTCCCCAGGCTTGCACCGCCCTGCCAGGTTCCTGGGGCAGCCCCATTCCTACAGTGTCGAGGGGGAAGATTTTATGTCCCCATGTCAGCCCAGCAGCGGTAGCACATGACTCCACTACCAGGTACTGGAGCCAACCTCACCCCTGATCCCAACCATCTATCTGCCTAAAAACTCCCACAGGCATGCAGACAGAGCCTTTTGCCTTAACCTCTCAGCCCCACACCTCTATCCTTAGCAGGAGGCGGAAGATGCAGGAAGCTGGCTACACTGCTCAGGAAGGGAGAAGCAGGGATCAGAGGGGGGCAACTTAGAGCAGCAGAGAGTCAGGGTCCCGGGTGAGGGAGGACAGGAGTCTCGGGAAACTGCACCATGGAAACTCTGGGGGTTTTACTTTCAATGTGTGTGAGTGTGTGCGTGTACGTGTGCACGTGTGTGCAAACGCGTGCGATAGAGCCTCTGATAGTTTATGTGCACATGTGTCTGTGCTGATGTCTGTGTGTGAGGGACTGTGCGTGTGTCCCTGTGTGTGTGTGGATATGTGTGATTAGGGTGAGAGGAGGTGGCGTAGGGCAAAGCTGTCGACTCTAACGCCATTATAGGTAGAACAGCATTAACAATAATGAGAAAAGAAATCCCTCTAAAAGTGACGTGAACGTGTGAAGCAATGGGGTGCCAGTGGGGAAGGCAGACTCCTGATTTGGAGCCAATCAGCTCACACTCCGATAAAATGCAGACTATTACGTTGAGGACCCCTTAGGGTCATTGTGATGAATACTGACAGGGTCTGGCACACAGTGACAGCAATGCTGGGAGTTGGCGAGCAAGAAGGATCATGGAAAGAAGAGAACCCTTTCCCTTCAGACCTGAAGAAGGAAGAACTCTACTCATTAATAATGTTCAAAATTCTTAAGAATATGAAAAAGAATGTATATAGATGTATAACTGAATCACTTTGCTGTACAGCAGATATTAAATCAACTATACTTCAATCAAAATAAATAAGTAAAGGCACAAGGCCAAATGTTCAAAATTCTTACGCTGTGTGTCTCTTAACATTTCAGAATTGTAAACTCAACAAACCCTCAGGAGCAAACTGCAATCTGTTCCTTCTTCTAAAGATTTTAAACTTGTAGCAGCTCTTGGTAGTGGTCTTCGATGTCCTAGCAAGCCCGCCCGGTGCAGAATGTGTGAAACCCTGGGAACTTGGAGGCAGCCAGCAAGAGAAAACCCTTTGGAGAGAAATAAAACTCTTAACAATTCCTGCTAACTGTGCTATGAAAGGTAGAACACTGTTTCAATTACCAAATGTCAGCTCTAATCCCCACTTACGAGCATTGGAAATAAAACGATGCCGTAATCACACAATCTGCGGAAAAACTGACAAATACGTTCCCAGTACAAATGATTTATTGAGCCAGCGCAGCCACAGCCTGGCTTCACTGCTTAATGGAAGCTGTAAAAACGGTGCCCTGTGCTTCAATAACCACCGTGATTTCTCACAAACCACTGATTAAGCGAGAGACGAGGCAAGCATTTTGGAAACTCCAAAATTATCTCTGAGAGTTGGAGATCTCTCCAAAATGATTCTCTATCTGCTCAGGTGCCCTATTAAAGAATCATATAAAGGTATGTCAGAAAGGACCTCTCACAACTGAGGCCATTTCAGAGGTGAGAAGAGGTTACGTGTTAGGCAGAGGGCATGCAGCGGTAGAGCTGGGATGAAACCCAGAGGCCCTAATTTCCAGTCTTTTCCACAATCCCCCATAGCCTCACCTATTAACAGGATATAAACAAATGTGGGCCATTAACCTCTATTACTTCCCCCTTGAACGCTAATCGAGTCAATATGTTACTGTCACCAACAAGGTAATCATGTGGTAGCAGTTACTCTTGATCAGAAAATTAATAGGTTGGGTAACAGAAAGAATGTGCAAACCATTCAGCTCTTGGGCATAATATGGATAGAAAAGTCTAGGTGAGAATTCGAGCGTCTGAGTGATGGCATTTACTCAGGAGGGTGCTTGTGGTAGAAACTTACAGTCCTTCTCTAGAGCCTGGGGTCATTCAAGTTCTTTTATACCCTAAATAGTAAGAGGGAAATTGCCTAGAGGTGCAGAAAATTGTAAAATTAAGGCTTCCAGAAAAGGAGATTGAGGAAGCAGGAAATAGTAGAAACGGGCAAAGCAACCTTGAAAAGAAGACTTAGAATAAAAGATAATAAGTATATTCTTGCCAGGAGAGTGTATAGGTTAACGAACCACTTAAACTCATACATCATTATAAGTCTGCAAATTATTTGTGTTAATCCTAAACCCTAATTTATGCTACTCTATTTATCATTTAAGGTAAATAACTGAGACTCCCTGAAGCAGAGATTATTAAACTATTTTGAATGGCAGAGTCTTTGAAAACTCAATGAAATCCATGGATTCACTCCCCAGATAAGTTCACATCTACACATACAAAGTGCCGTATATAATTTCAGAGTATTCAAAGACCCTTTTGAAAGTTTATCGTTGGATCCCAGGATACGGTAACCTGTACTAGACTGAGAAATTTTAACCAGTTATATAAGTATAAATATATACCCCAAACTCCTGAAGTTGCTTCACTCTTTGAGTTTCCCAAAACTCCTGTTCTAAACACACTTCTGGTGAGAAGCTTCATCCACCTGAGATGAATCCTAATGTCTCTGTCCACCTTCCAAACTTCCAATGCGTTGCACCGTGCGTATGCGTAAACAGTACCAGGACTTCTCATCTCTTTGAACCATCTGCTTCCCAAGCATAGGCATCATCCTTTTACGTGTAAGTCTGTTCATGTACGTATGTGTGCATTGGGGCATGTGTGTGAACAGTTACACGATGCAATACCCAAGGCATAATCTTTGTGATGTTCCATTTCTTTATAATTTGAGAATATTAATATCTGTCATATTTATCTCAGAGTTGCTAAGAAAATAAAATGAGATCACAGATGGGAACATTCTTCTGAGAATTTACAAAGAATCGTAAAAATGTGTGGCATTGTCATTATCAGTGTCATCGTATTGTCGTTACACGCAAAACTTAAATGCAGTTTGCAAGCCGCAGTATCATTCAGGAAGTTAGTTTAAAATGTCTGTCCACTTGTAAAATAAAGATGCTATAACTTTCCAATTGTATTAGTCACATTGGCAATACCCTCTGCTCCAGAAGAAGGAACCGGTCACAGCCTGGGTCCACTGTATAAACCAATGAACAATTCTGTACCCTACAGGGCTGACATTTAGTGGGTTCATGGTGGCATCGCTGTACTGGGTGTTAGCCCCCAACATCTGTTCTGATCAGTTGGTGCCCTAGTCAGTTATTAAATGTTTTTAATATTCCTCCTGGCACCAGCTATGTATGAAACACCATGCTGGGAGCTGCAGAAAAAACAAAACAAAACACATATAAGAAAGACATGGGGGCTTCCTTGGTGGCGCAGTGGTTGAGAGTCCGCCTGCCGATGCAGGGGACACGGGTTCGTGCCCCGGTCCGGGAGGATCCCACATGCCGCGGAGCGGCTGGGCCCGTGAGCCGTGGCCACTGAGCCTGCGTGTCCGGAGCCTGTGCTCCGCAACGGGAGAGGCCATGGCAGTGAGAGGCCTGCGTGCCGCAAAAAAAAAAAAAGACAGACATGACCCATACTCCCCAAAAGACAAGAACCTGATTGTGGAGCTCAGTCTATTAATAATACAAAGTACTTAGCATTTACTTCCACGTATTAAGGATTTCAGTAGATCAGAAGAGGCAGTCACTTCTAGAAGAACTGGCGGGCAAGATTCCAAGGATAAGGCTGGATTTACAGTGGCCCCAAGGAAGACCAACCCAATGCTGGTGGTCACCTGGCAGCTCCACGAAAATGCACGTGTGGACAGAGAAAGAAACCAGCCTGCCAGCATTACAAAGCGACAGGAAAAGCGAGAGTCTTTGCATTTTATTTTACGGATGGCTTCGTCTTCTTCCCCCTACCTCCAGGCAGAGATTTAATTACTTTAGAAGGGTAATTTGAAAAGTTCTTTAAGACCTCCAGCCATCAGGTGCCACAGGAAAGATAAGTGCTATGCCTAACTGTATCTATTTTGGCACTGTGGGTTCGATTAGATGGACGAGGCGCTAATTTCACGGTACCAATTTCTGTTCTATTAATTCTTAAATCTGCTAAGCACCTCTGCATTTGCCTCCCCACTGTTATGATTTAATATGTACAACACGATTTGGAGTTTAATTGTTTCTTGAGTGAGCTAAAATCCAGTATTTGTAAAATGCATCCATTTAAATGAAACCCCAGCAAGATTCTGCCTCTTCCTGCAGCCCCACGGGTGCCGGCTTCGGTTCCGCTCTTGTGGAGCCCTCGCTGCTTCACGACACCGATTCCATTAGCAGGGAGAAGGCCACAGCCGCCTGGGGACCGCCCTGCCCATGGCCTTGCGTTCCCGCCAGACCTCGCCTCCCTGCTCTCTTCCTTGGCTGAAAGAACTAAATGCGACAGGAAAAACGAGTATGAGTGTCAAGAGCCCATCCCCCTGCCACCCACAGAGGAGAACCTGCCTTTGCTTTCCTGGATCGTGAAGCAAGAGCCTAGCTGGACTTTCACCAAACTGAACACAAACAGGAAAGAGAGTGAAACAGACAAGGAAGCAAAGAAGTCCCTGTGACCTGAGTCATTAGAGTGGAAGCAGGAGCCGGGAGGCCAATCTTTGTATGGGAGTCAAAGAGATGTAAGGAAAGGCAACGGGGCTTTGAAAATTTCGTGCCCTCTTTGGCATTTTCTCAAGACTGAAGTCAAGATTTAAACTGCTTTTCAAGTATTATTAGATGCTGGACCGGAATTTCTTTGAATGAGATGCTGCAAAGGGTGTGGGCCTCAAACTGGTTTACAAAGCAGGCTCTTGGTGAAACTGAAGATTCATGATTCATTTCCATCCCACGTCTGAGGGGCAGAGCAGAGCAGTATCAGGGCCTCACAGTTCCTCCTCACCGGCAGGATCAGGCTGGCCAGGACATGGCCCAATCTTACGCTCTTGCAGAAGGCCAATCTGTATGTTTACACAAACCCATAGTCAGGCTGGAACTCAGGAGTCTCTCGAATCATCCCCTTCCTTGATGTGGTTTCCCCGACACGACCCTTTCTTCCCACCACCTATCCCTAGCCATTCCTAATAACTTGAAATCTTTACATTTGTCCCAAGATATCCTTCTGGAAACCTGTCCTGTACATTCATCATCTTCCCTAAGGCCAGCCCCCTCCATGAGGCCTGCCCAGGTCACTTCAGTGGTTCAATCATTTTTACTCTTTCTAAAAGCTGGACTTCTGTAGCTATTAATGTATTGGAAAAGCATTACATGTGAGAGGCAGTAAAGAAAACAGCTAGGGAGATGTAAAAGATAAGGGTGTTTCTGTTGGGAGTTCCAAAATACTATCACTAAAACTTGGCAATTAACTGAATGTGACACTCGGATGGACCCCCTTACTCCTGGTTACCTGCGGCAGAATAACGGCCCCTCAAAGATGTCTGTGACCGAATCCCTGGAACCTGTGAATATGTTACTTTATATGGCAAAGGGGAATGAAGGTTGCAGATGGAACTGAGGTTGCTACTCAACTGACGCTGACATGGGGAGATGAATCTGGATTATCCAAGTAGGCCCATTGTAGTCACTGTGGTCTTTGGAAGTGGAAGAGGGAGGGAGAAGAGAGACCCAGCGAGATGGAAGCATGAGACGGACTTACCGCCGCAGGATTTGAAGATGGAGAAGGAGAGCCATGAGACAAGGAACGTGGGCAGCCTCTAGAAGCTGGAAAAGGCAAGGAAACAGATTCTTCCCTAGAGCCTCCAGAAGGAATGCAGCCCTGCAGGCACCTTGATTTTAGCCCATTGAGACCCACGAAGGGCTTCTGATCTCTGGAACTGTAAGATAGTAAACTTGTGTGCCTTTAAGCCACTAAATTTGTGGTAATTTCCTACAGCAGCAATAGGAAACTAATACAGCACCCTAGACCCCACTGTCCTGCCTTCCCCAAACCCCAGCCCCAAACCACGAGCCTTGCCATCAGCAACTTGGAACTAGAGGAAATCCTCGCTCACATTTTCACAGAAAACTTTGTGGTCCAAACAGGGCCGGCAGAGCACTGTGAGGACAATATGGGGTCAATAAAACAGCACACTGGGGGTGCTCAAGGCGCTGTTGACAAACCTGGGAACCTAACTGTCGCTGTTTTTGTGAGGAAAATCAACCCTAGCGCCAAACATCCAACTTTCTGATGAATGTTAGGAATTCCTCACACTGGTGAGTTGGGTACCGCCTGTGATCTGTGCTGGTGGTTAAATGAGAACCATCAATTCAGACTCCAGACATGCAGGAGGACAAATAATTATGCATTTTCCCAAGTTTAAAATCCTGGCTTGTGTCTGGTCCAGAAAAACAATCTGCTTTAGCAGAGGCCTGTGAACTACATGAGTGAGCCTCAGGTCAAGACAGGACATTTCCTCAAAAAAGAGAAAAGTGCCTCCTATCACTGACTGAGATGCCAAGTCAGTGCATCACGTTACCCGAAGAACATACTCACGGCGAATGCTGTTTTGCAAAAGAGCACATTGAACCACTACTGGAAACACTTCCTTAGAATTACATAAGCTAGAATGTGATTCTAGACTCACATCTCATCAGACAAGCACATTGAACCACTCCTGGAAACACTTCCTTAGAATTACATAAGCTAGAATGTGATTCTAGACTCACATCTCATCAGACAACAGGGGTCGGTATAATAAGACGCGTGCTATATATTGATGACATTTGGTGTTCAAGTCAAAGTATAAAGTAGATATTAAAAAACATGTTTTATTATCTTCTCTTCTAAGTACAGTAAGTCCCTACATATGAACCTTCAAGTTGAGAGCTTCCAAAGAGGCGAACGTGCGTCCACGTGTCCAATCAAGTAAATTAGTTCATGTGTCTGGCATACGTTGTCACATGCATGCATCCTCTACAAGTGGCTGTGCTTTTGTGTGCTTTACTGTACAGTACTGTATAGAGTACAGTAGTACAGTAAGTATCTTTATTTCAAGCCCAGGATGTCCGGAAGCAAGCGTAAAAGCAGCAGTGATGTAGCTGGTGCTGTTAAGAAGCGCCAAGCAATGATGGAATTGGAGGCCCAGAGGAAGGACGAAGAGAGACAAGAGGAAGAGGTAACTGAAGAACTGAAGAGGTTCATGACACAGGAAATAGCAAGGGGATTTTCTTTATTTGAGGAGGCACTGTTAGTTTTTGAGGTACAGGACCTGAATGTAGAACGGTACACGAAGTTCGCAGCAGCCATTCAGAATGCAATCCAGTGCTACCCTGTCATCTATGCCGAGAAAAAAAGAGCTACCACCTAGACATCTCTGGATCGTTTTTTCAAGAGGGTAGATAGAATTGAATCCAGCAAGGAACCAGAACCTGTGCCATCCGCGTCAGGCGTGAGTGACATTGCAGCCTGCCCTCCATCTCCTATTGCTGAGGATCCTTCAGCTCTACCATCTCCCACCTCCTCTCCCTCCTCCAGTCAGTAACTCTTCTTGCCTGTTCACGCGATGCCAGCCCGAGTATCCCAGCTGTTGTACTGCACTACTGTACTTTACAAGGTACTGGACTGTAAGATTAAAAATATTTTCTTTATTTTTGTGTTTGTTTTTTATGTATTATTTGTGCGAAAAGTATTATAAACCCATTACAGTACAGTACTATATAGCCGATTGTGTTAGTTGGGTACCTAGGCTAACTTTGTTGGACTCACGAACAAATTGAACTTACGAACACGGTCTCGGAACAGAACTCGTTTGTATGTAGGGGACTTACTGTAGTATAAGCTTATGTCTCAGTTTTCCTCAGCCAGTCTTAGCTTTCGTCTGCTGCCTCTTAATTATTACTGATTTCCCCTTTCACTCTCAAAACTGTGCTCATTAATTACAAATTATATGGTCACTATACATATAAAAAGCTATCATAGGTTTCTCACATGTTTTCTTGAGTACAATTCCTTACAGTTTCTCTTGCATGTTTCAGAGTTGACTCCATGGGGGAAGAACAGGAAGAGAGGGGAAAGGGTTTTAACTGAGAAATAGATGATTTTGTGAATATATAAATTTTATATACTAATATAGAAACTAGTAATACAATGCAACCAAGTAACAAAACTATGCCTGACTGTATATATACATGATATGTGCATAATAAAACAGACAAACAAACGAACAAACACTCCCCAGTCCTTGCCTTCCATTATGAGTCTTATCATCAGCAGCTTGGAGCTAGAGGAAATTCTTGCTCACTGTTAGTAAGAAATGCAAGCTTATTTTCCCAGAAAAACATTGCTGTCCAAGCTGGTAGAGCTCTTTGGAGTCAATAATACAAATCCATAAGACATACATATACATAATTATATCATTATATATAATATATACTTATGTAGCAACCCCATATATATAACTTATATATATAAAAGTTATGACACAGTATGGCTCGGTGACCAAGCTAAAAGGTTTTGGTGAGTCTGACAAGAGTGTCAGCTCTCACCATTTCTATTCAACATTATACTGGAGGTCCAGCTAAGAATATTAGGCAAAAAATCGAAATAAAAGGCCATCCATATTAGAAAAGAAGTAAAACTATCTCCTTTTGTACATTATATGATTTTGCATATAGAAAATCTTAAGGAATCCACAAAATCAAAAGAGTACTAGAACTAATAAATGAGTTCAACAAGGTTACAGAATACAAGATCAATGTACTAAATCAATTGTATTTCTATATACTAGCTATGAACAACCCCAAAAAAACAAATTAAGAAAACAATTCCATTTCCAATAGCATCAAAAATATTTTAAAATAAATTTAACCAAAAAGTGAAAAAATTTTACACTGAAAACTACAGAATACAGTTGAAAAAATTAAGGAACACTTAAATAAATAAAAACATCCCATGTTCACGGACTAGAAGACAATATTACTAAAATAGCAATACCCCTTCAAATTGATCTACAGATTCAACACAATCCCTATCAAAATCTTGCTTTTTTGAGAAATTGACCAAGCTCATCTTAAAATTCATATAGAAATGCAAGGGATCCAGAATAGCTAAAACAATCTTTAAAAAAGAACAAATTCAGAGGACTCACACTTCCCAATTTCAAAACTTATGATGAAGCTACAGTAATCAACACTGCTTTATACTGGCATAATGATAGACAGATAGATTAATGAAATAGAATTCAGAATCCAGAAATAAATACAGACATTTATGGACAGTTGACTTTCACCAATTGCCAAGATTATTCAATGGGAAAATCTCTTCTCAAAAATAGGGCTAAGACAACTGAATATTCTTATACAAAAGAATGAAATTGGAGCCCAACGTCACACCATATACAAAAATTATATACACATGATCTTAAAAAATATATCAAAATGTATCAAAGATCAATATATGTGTTAAAAACTATGAAACACTTAGGAAAAAACATAGGAGTATATCTTTGTGATCTTGGATCAGACAGTGTTTCTTAGACATGACACTAGAAGCAGAAGCAACAAAAGAAAGAAAAGATAAAATAATGTCATCAAAATTAAAAAATTTTATGCTCAAAGGATACTATAAAGAAAATGAAAAAACATTCCACAGAATGGGAGAAAATAATTGTAAATTACATACCTGATGAAGGTCCAGTATACAGAAAATATAAAGAACTATTACGTTCAACAATAAAAAATAAATAGCCCAATTACAAACTGGAAAATTATTTGAATAGACATTTCTCCAAAGAAGATATAAAAATGGCTAATAAGCACATGAAAAAACATGGAATTACCATATGATTCAGCAAATCCCCTCCTAGGTATATACCCAAGAAATTTGAAAGTATATGTCAATGCAAAAACTTGTACATTAATGTTCCTATCAGCACCATTCATAATAACAAAGAAAAACACCCATCAATGAGTGGATAAACAAAATATGGTGTATTCATACAATGGAATTTTATTCAGCCATAAAAAGGAATGAAGTACTGATACACACTACAACGTAGATGAACCTTGAAAACATTATGCTAAGTGACAGATGCCAGTCACAAAAGGTTTACATACTGTATGATTCCATTTATAGGAAATATCCAGAATAAGCAACCTAAAGAGACAGAAAGTAGACTAGTTGTTACCAGGGTCTATGGGGTAGGAAAGAATAAGCAGTGACTGCTAATAGGTACAGGGTTTCTTTTGGGTGATAAAATGTTCTGGAATCAGACAGGGATGATGGTTGTACAACTCTGAAATATACTAAACCACAGAAACGTGCATTTTAAAAGGGTGAATTTTATGATTTATGAATTCTATCCAATTTTTTTTTAAGAAGAATAGTAACACCTCCCTCAAAAGGTTGCTGTGAGGATTAAAGATAAAGACATATAAAGCAATTAGCATAGTGCCAGACTGGAGGAGGAGGAGGATGGTGATGGTGATGATGGTGATGGTGGTGATGATGGTGATGGTGATGATGGTGATGGTGGTGATGATGGTGGTGGTGGTTGATTATGGTGATATCACCTTAAGGAATATCTTGTGCTCACGGGTTTAAG
This sequence comes from Neophocaena asiaeorientalis asiaeorientalis, assembly GCF_003031525.2. Lineage (NCBI taxonomy): Eukaryota > Metazoa > Chordata > Mammalia > Artiodactyla > Phocoenidae > Neophocaena > Neophocaena asiaeorientalis. Next base: position 6,149,388 of record NW_020185327.1, read on the forward strand.
GCCTAAATTTAAAACCCAAGAGCAACCCATCTGCACTCTGCTTTATCTTTCCTCCTCCTCTTCTTTTCCATGCTTCCGCTCCACTGTTTCCAGCTTTTCTGGATCTGGCCCTGGTTCCAACTCTTCTATTCAATTCACTCCAAATACCTGTATCTGACCCCAAAATAATCTCCTCCAGCCTTTTCTCCTGCTTGACTAGCCAAGTTAGGATGTGTCAGAATTGTCCCAAGTAGCTGCGTCTTCCAATATACAGCACTAGTGCAGAGACTGGTTCAACTCACACCCACACAGAGACAGAAACTTCAGTGGGTCATGTGAAGAGAGGGGATAATTTTGGAAACTAGGAGCCTGTGTCATCCTTTTAATGAAATAATAACAGACGTTTTGATTTGCACCCATTTGCAATGTTACTGCTCACAGACAAGCTTCTCAGAGAAGGTGATTCATCAGTCAGCCATCCCATCACAAGCCGTGGAGAAACAAGTCACCATGCTGCACACATCATAAAGATGGAAAGGAGGCTGTTCATTAATGCAGATTAGTTTGAAGCTTGGCATAGCTTTGCTTCTGCTGAGATTAATACACACACAAGAAATTCTCAGTAGGCCTTGGGTCCTTGGTAATATATAGTCCTTATTACTTTGCTAACTAATGAACCTTCAAGCTCAGGAGAAGCAACTTCCAATTGTTCACGTTCTCTGCAGATGGACCAGGGATCAGAGCTTCCTGGAGCAGGCTTCCTCATCAGACCCTCTACCCTCAGCCACGGCACCTCTGGCCCGTCTCTGCCATCCCTGAGTTGGTTTGCTCTTGCCAAAATGAAAGAATGATCCTGGGTTCAAGGTCTCCACAGATACTTTTCAACCAAGCAACTGAACACAAAGTAATCCGACGAGCTAATGGAAAAAAAAGTTAATGGCAAAAGATGGTGCAGTGTGTCATCCCTCAGCATCAGAACAGAAATATATTTTAAAGAGAATCTCAAATCCCATAATCGGAGAGGTTGATTAATGGGAGAATTTCGGGCTTTGAGAAAAACCAATGGAGAATTTTTTTTCTTTCTTTCTTGGTCAATGGAAGGAGCTTTTCAAATACTTCAAATCACACCGTGCAGGCAGCTGTCTACTGCAGTCAGATTAGAGCTGGTTTTGATGTCTAACCTAATTCAAGAGAATAGGCCAGCTCTGAGTAGATGCACTGCTGCTTACACGGTAGGCTGCCTCTTTTGTTTCTTTCCTCCACTCTTTATTCCTCTTTTTTTTTTTTTCCTTTTTCTCCTCTCTCTTTCTCTATTTTTGGTCACAATTCCTCCTTTCATGTGTCACTGTGTTCATTCTTTCTCCATAGAATTTGCATAATAAAAATATAAACATTGCACAAAACAAGATATGTAGCTTTAATGACACTAGCCACCACAACAAAGGCAATCATTTGTGAGTGTTTCTTAAATAGTAAGCCCTAAATCTGTGGTCCTCAAATTTTTTTGAATGTGCCCCCATTTGAGTAAGTGATTTTTAAATGTCCCATCAATATATGCATATATTTATTTATAAATTGTGTACATGTACGATTACTATATACTCTATATAGTACAGTATAAAACTGTATTATAAAATTTTACAAAAAATTTTAAAGATAAAATTAAAACAGGGGTCAACTAACTATTTCTTAAAGCACCAGATAATATATATTTTGGGTTTTGCATGCCATATGGTCTTCTTTGCAACTACTTAACTCTGCCACTGTGTCATGAAAACATCCACTGACAATATGTAAACAAATGGCTATATTCAAATAAAGCCTTCTTTACAAAGACAAATGGTGGGCTGGATTCAGCCATGGGCCATATTTTGCCAACCCCTGAATTGAAAAGTAAATAGTAGTAAAAGTAAAAGTCCCAAGTATTTTTTCTCCTACCCACTTGGAGGCCACTGCCCAAGATTACGAGAATGAATATTAGACTTTTCTTAATTCACCAATTCCCGATTACTACTGCAGAATATAATCTGCTCTGTTATTTCTATACACTAAGACAAAGAGTACAAAGCACAGCTAGGATGAGACAGAAATGCTAAGCTCTAGGCTGAGCTCACTTCTAGATACATAATTTACTCCACAAATTATATTTCTCACCAACTCTGCAGTTCAAATTCATGCTTCAACAAAATGTCAAATTTACTATGTGTCTTGGACCTTTCGAGTTCCTGGCACACAATCAAAGACATAGATGTCACGTTAGAAAATTCCAAGGGACTATTGAATAGTGAAAAAGAAAACCCCAAATAAAAAGCAATAAGACGTGTGTGTGTGTGTGTGTATTAAGTTGGGTAAACAAATACTGTCATCTTGATTTTTAAAAATGTGATTGCTGATGCTATCGTGCTGAATCCATTAATCTGTAAACAGGGATCTTGGAAAATCTGGACATATTATTGAAGTCATCTGTATTAACTCTGGCTGAAACTGGAAAAAGAAGACTGATGGGTGTACCGTTTTGAGTATCAGGTTAGATTCACTGATAATTTTTTTATCTTGCTTCACTGGTGCAGAAAATCTTAACACTGCAGTGGCATGTTTAGAATGTCAGTGCAATCAACCCTCTCAACGCAGAGCTCTCTCTATGATGCTCTAGTAACAACAGCACCAAACAAAATGGAAGCATTACTTTAATCATTTTAGTCAAATTGAATGTGTCAAGGAGAAATACTATGAATAGAGGCAGCACTAATTCAAAAACATGCCTTCAGTCCCAACAATCCCAAGTGAAGCAGAGAAAAGAGATTGCATGGCTCAAGAAGATGCTAGCAATTAGGAAACCTTGGTTCTAATGCAGTTCAAATGCAATCCATTTCAATGTTTTGAGCTTCAGTTTTCCTATTAATATGATAATAATACATGACTTACACAGCTATTGGGAGATTAAAATGAAATAACACATGTGAAAGTGCCTCACAGAGGGTCTGGAAAACAACAGGTGCTCAGTGAATAACCTGAGTTTTTTCTCCTTCTTTCTCCTTTATGTATCTCAATATTATCATCTCTAAAACAAATATATATATATATATATATACATATACCAAATTTGCATGATAACTAGGAATGTTCAAGAGATAACTGATGAAGATAAAATGCCTTGCAAAATGAAAAATTCTCAGCTCATGGAAAATATAAGTACAATTAAATATTAACCCAAGGGCTTCCCTGGTGGCGCAGTGGTTGAGAGTCCGCCTGCCAATACAGGGGACACGGGTTTGTGCCCTGGTCTGGGAAGATCCCACATGCCGCGGAGCGGCTGGGCCCGTGAGCCATGGCCACTGAGCCTGCGCGTCCGGAGCCTGTGCTCCGCAACGGGAGAGGCCACAACAGTGAGAGGCCCGCATACCGTAAAAAAAAAAAAAAAATTAACCCAAATTATCTTAATATATTGCTACCTCTTAATACTCCACAGAGGATATCTTCTGGTCACTAAAAGGAAAAGAAATCCTGTATATCTCCTTTTCAAAAGATATTGTCCCAGCTTGAGGCTAAAAATCCCTCCTCTGAACAGGTATTTTCCATGTCTATGAGCAAAGGCTCCTCCTTGTGCCATTTTAGACACCATACAAGGAAAAAACTACACCCAAAGACCACTTTTCTGTGATTATATCAACATCAGTCCTGACATGCCCAAACTCAAGGAGATTAAGAAAAATAAAGGAGAGAAGCAAGTCTTTTTTCATCTCCTTCTCCAGTATCCCAGGATATCACCACAGGCCCCCAGAGCTTTTACATGTTTTACCTGGAAGTTGGTGGTGATCCATCAGCAAGGCCAAACAGCCTGTGTGTTCATAACCGAGTATCATACGTAACCTAAAATCTCATCATTACTCTTTTAGTCGTGGATACATTCACCAAGTATTTCTGGGTTTCCACCCTTCAAGGCACGTGTCGGATTGCACTGCTTACTCCCTTTCCCCGTGGTTGGGTGCGGCCCTGTGACTGCTTCTGACCAATGAGTAGCAACTGGAAGCCCCAGGTGCACCCCAGACTAGAGGATTTAAATGTCAGTGGGAGACCTTCCAGAGCTCTATTTCTCCAAATATGGTGGCTGCTCTACCAACCAAGGTGAAGATACAGAACCAGAGCCCCATAACCACTTCGGGAGAGATGTGTGGCATGAACATAAAATAAGCCTCTCTTGTTTGAAGTCATGAAGACTTTGAGATCACTTGTTAATGGAGTATAGCACAGCCTATTCTGACAGTTTCTCCAACAAAGCTAGTCATTGAGTTTCCCTTAAAGGCAGATTCTAACTCACCTGTTATCAGTAATTATAGACAATCAGTTAACCAATTAACCCCAGGAAAGAGCATATTTTTTAAGAAATGAAACATGGATAAAGGCAGAAATCATTAACACTCAGTATTCTGGGAAGGCAGGCCAGAGTGAAACAATATTGGAAACTCCTCTGTGCATATAATGGCCTGAGAGTTATAATATATCTATAGTTAATAATTAGTATCATTATAATTGCAAATATTTAATGAGAACTTACTATATATTAAGCATTGTGTTAAGCGCTTTACAACAAAGATAACTCATTTAATCTTTACAATAACCTTATGAGGTAAAAAACTATCCCAATTTTACATGGGCAATGAAGAAAGCAACAAAAAAGATAAGTTACTTACAAGTCTGTTTAAAGTCAAACTAGTCTCTCAACAGTAATAATAATAGCTATAAAGGGATAGATGATAGATAAATCAGAAGAAGGAAGGGAGGAAGGAATGAAGGGAAGGAGGGAGGGAGGGAGGGAGGAAGACATAATGATTGATGTAAAAGCATATGATTCGTCCCTTACTTAGCAATATTCAATATCTGTATTCCAGTTCTTGCCAAAGAACATAACTTCAAATTCTCTACTCTCTGATCCTTATCTAAAGTTCAGTGATAAGAAATCATTTTTCTTGAGGGACTGCCTACAGAATATGCACTCTACCCCTTTTTTGAGATCAATAGCTCTTAATAACTAGGAGGCAGGCACAGACCCCCTTATAAATCTTATGAAACCTATGGACACTTTCCTAGAAAAATATATGTACATTAAATTTTGGAGGATTCATAAACAGTCCCTCAAGTCTCATTATGGATTCCTGAGGGGACCCTCATTGCTAAATGCCTCTTCCTAGTGACTGCCCTTGGACCACTGGACCTTGCCTCTGTTAGCACACATTCCCAGGCACATGCTGGGTCCTGTCCTGTTCCTGCAGGGTTGAGGCTTGATGGAAATGAGCATTCTGATGCATACATCTGGTAGAAGCTGCGATCCAGATGATGCATTCTTCCCGAAGTGTGTAAAGAGATACAGGCAGGAGGATGTTTGGTGAGTGTGGCTTCTCAGCTCAGGTTGATGGTGGTGTTTCCTGCTTGTCCAGGGTGAAGTCCAGCCCGGCCAGAGGACACCGTTGTACTAAACCTCTTATGCCCCAAGCACACCATCTTGAAACAGCAGCATAATTGCTTTATACGGTTGTGAAACCAACCCACTAAATTTCACCACCTTAAAATGTTGCCCTTTCAGGGGTCAAATTGCTTCTTGGCTTTGACCTATCCACCCCCCTCTGCAGTCTAATCTTCCTTGTACTCAATCTTACCAAGTCTAGACACAGAGAATGTGGGTCCTTCCCACAGCTGCTGGGAGAGGAAATCCCTCTCTCAAGAAGATGAGTGCCAGCCTAACATGAAGTGAGAAAAGCGGGTAATAGCTTTCCATGCAAAATGAATAATTTCTCTCTCATTGTTTATAGAAACAATGGAAAAAATACCAAAATGCTAATAGTAATTACCTCTAGAGGGTGAGATTGATAGAGTTTTTATTATAATATTCATTGTTTATTGAAATTTTCTACATAAGCCTACATTTATAATGTTTATAGCCAGAAAAAAATTGATGCTAAAAAAAAAAAAAAGTATGTGAGAGGGCTTCCCTGGTGGCACAGTGGTTGAGAGTCCGCCTGCCGATGCAGGGAACGTGGGTTCGTGCCCCGGTCCGGGAGGATCCCATGTGCCATGGAGCGGCTGGGCCCATGAGCCATGGCCACTGAGCTTGCGCGTCCGGAGCCTGTGCTCCGTGACGGGAGAGGCCACAAGAGTGAGAGGCCGGCGTACCACAAAAAAAAAAAAAAAAGAAAAAGAAGTGAAAACTATTAAATCTTTCTGG
>NW_020185327.1:6156489-6241541 GCF_003031525.2 Neophocaena asiaeorientalis asiaeorientalis
CACAAGAGGGAGAGGCCGGGGTACCACAAAAAAAAAAAAAAAAGAAAAGTATGTGAGAACTATTAACTCTTGCTGGCATCTCCAAATACTCTGTTGGCTCTTACAATAGAGGCGGACAAGAGGATGGACACTTATGTGCTAATAACTTAATTTATTTCACTTAATCTTTACAACAGGCCTATGATATAGGTGTTATCCACCTTTTTAACCGAAAGGGGAAAAAAACTGAGATTGATGGAGGTTAAAGAAGTTTACCCACAATCACACGGCTTGAAAGTGGACACTTTCTACTATTTCTCAAATGGCCAAACAATGAAATCACTAACATGACATTTTACCTTCCAAGTCTCAGAAATAACTGGCGAAGAAAACATCTGTGTTTTGCAGACTGTGCCCAGGCTAGGGAGGAGATCAAAGTTTCTCTCTCTTGAAAGCCAAGGCCACCAACTCCTTGGATACATGACTTCTCTCCATGCAGCACAGGAAAGTTTCAGAACGGGGAGAAGTGTGGGAGCTGAGTCCGGTTATCGAGTAATGAGCCTTAATGAGGAGATAAGGTCACTGCCTGCAGGGGCAGAGAAGACCACGAGATGGCAGGGACTGCTCTAGAACACAGGCTCCCACACAGTCCTGCCAGCTTTCCATTCCTTCCCCAAAGATTCCTGGAGGAAAGCAATGTTTCTCCTCATTGCAGGACCATGCCCAGTGCCAGGAGCGAAGCAGTACCTGGCTGGAGTTCGCATCACATGGCTGCATGGCTGTCTCTGTGGATTGGAGACTGATGCTTATGAGGCCAAGGTTGCTGTTTCACCCCAGCTATCTTTCTGTAAAAAGAAACTCTGAACGATTTACAGAGTCTGCACTGCCAATCTCTACCAGCTGTCTCACAAATGCCCATGTTGGACTAAAGTGTGGCTTCAGGGAGACTGGGGGGAGCCAGAAGAATTACTTTTGATGGGCCATCTTTGACAGCTGTGACTTTAAAATAATGAGATGTTTGGAAACATTCTGTATTCATCAGAGTGTCACTGATTCTAAAAGTGCACCAAAAACTTTTCATTTTCCCAAACCCACTGTGTGACAATAAAGAAACAGAAAAGGAAATCAACTTGTAGAGGCACCAGGAATAGGGAAGAGTGGACCACTGACAGATCAGAAATGTTTATAACCTTCCAGAAGTTAAAAAAGGAATGGGATAGTACTTGTCAATAAATAGAGGGAGGAAGACACAGCCCAGAATATGCTGAGGAGAAAATTCCGTGGTGGTGGAAATTGATCTTCCCTGTAGATCTGCAGGTTTTTCATGACTTGGAATATTAGTTTCCTATTGCTGCTGCAGCAAATTACCACAAACCCAGTGGCTTAAAAACCCCAATTTATTATCTTACAGTGTTGGAGCTCAGAAGTCTGAAATGGGTCTTACGAAGCTAAAATCAAAGGGCTGTGTTCCTCCCAGGGCTCTAGGGGGAATACCATTTCCATGCCTTTGCTAGCTTCTGGAGGCTGTCCACATTCCTTGGCTTGTGGCCACATCACTCCTACCAGTGCTTGCATTGCCACATCTCCTACTCTGACTCTGATTTTGCTTTTCTACCTCTTGTAAGAATCTTTGTGATTATAATAGGCCCACCTGGATAATCCAGGATAACCTTCCCGTCTCAAGATGCTTAATCACATTGCAAAGTCCCTTCTGCTATGTAAGGCAGCATATCAGAAATTCCAGGGATTAGGAACTGGACATCTTTGGGGGTCATTATTCTGCCTAGCACGCTTGGCAAGGAGATACAGAAAGTGAAGTGAGACGCAGGACAACAAATAAGGCTTTAGATGCAGAATAGCTCAAAGCAGCCACCGAAGTTGGCTTCACATACTGCACTCGGAACAATTGGCAACAGAAATGTTTACCCCAGAATAAAGCTGGATAAACACTCTCCAGCAAAACTGAAGTCTGCCAGGGAAGGTCTTGGGTTCCCATGCAAAAGAGAAGATCAAGATCACAGAACAACTGATTTTAGAGAAAAGAGATGAGTGGAAGGGGAGGGATGGGGAGAGAGGAGATTTAAAAATTTTAATAGGTATCTTCACAAAGATTCTAAAGTTATTACACTCATAAAATAAGAATAGTCTACTATGAAAAGAGAGCAATTCCAATAAAGTTCTTGAAAAATAAGCTAATAATTTGTAGGACAAAACTACATCCAGTTCATAAGGAGCATAAATAATCAAAAAAAGAAAAAAGAAATTTCTCCTGAACTGAAGAGAGAGATAATTCTTCTTTTGAGAGGGCCAGCTAAGAACTGAACAGGGTGAATATTTCTATTCACGTCCTCACAAAATTATAGAACACCATGATGAGAGAAAAGATTCAAAAGTCTCCAAAGAGATTTAAAAAAAAAAAAAAAAGACCTCATCTACAAGGGAATGCAAAACCGTTCTCAACAGCAACATTCTTTAGAAGACAATGAGCCCTGATTTCAAAGCTCTGTAGAAAATGATAATATTGAATCTAAACTTTGACTCTTCAAACTATCCATTGTGAACAAGGGGAAAATCAACACATTTTTTGACAGGTTTCAGAAAACTCGCTCAGGAAAGGCATTCAGCAAGTTGTATCTTTATTGCAATGTACTTGGGAAGTACTGCCAGAAAATAAAGGAGGCAGCAAGAAAGGGGAAGACGGAATGTAGCTGCAGCTGACACTACAGGTGGCTCACTCAAATCAACACCCATGCCACCCCCTCTTTCTGTGTGCCTGGAGGCTACTGAGCCTGGAAACTCAAAACCTCCACTTCCCTGGCTCTCTTGCAGCTAGATGCTGCCAGTGGAGAGATGGTGTCTCCTGAGGCAGCTAAACTCCAACTTCTGCTCCCTGGGTTCTAACCTCCTGGGTACTAAGTGTCAGGCTGCAAGCAAAGAAGTTTCTGCCAGAACTTACCATTGTGTACTTGGGTGTTTCTCCTGAATAAATCATTCATTCCTAGCTCTAACACATCTTCTCTGAAGAATGCAGAAATTCTGTAAACCACCTATTACCCTGACATAAAGCATTCTCTACTTAGAAAAGCTAGTGTGGATTCGGTTGCCTACCTTTGGGGATTAGGAATAAGAGTGAAGAGGTTATAAGAACAAATGGTTATGTCTTTCCTTACAAATGCTTCTGTATTGTTTTATTTTTTGCTCTGTGCATGCATTACTTTGAATAGAATTTTTTTTTAATTTTAATGTAGCAATGAGAAAAAGAAATGAGGCTTTTTGTCTAATTCACAGGTTTAGCAAATCCAGATGGGCCACAAACATATGCACAGTTCTCCAATTCACCCCTAACCAAAGAAATGCAAAATTGAAGCTATGCTGTGCCCATCAAACTGGCATAAATTTTGAAATACCATACTTACTGCAGGTTGATGTGTGGAGAAATTGTACTTTTAGGTGGAAGCATGAAATGTTACAGCCTCTTGGAAAAGCAATCTGGTAACACTGATTAAAATACAGATTAAAAATTTAAATATATGTGCTCTTCAATTTAGCGAACCCAGTCCTTGAAATCTATCCCGCAGAAATAAATAAAACCACCAGAACTTAAGAACTGTTTGTTATAGTATTGTTCATAGTAGTAAACACTGGTATTAAAAGAAAGAAGAGGGCTTCCCTGGTGGTGCAGTGGTTAAGAATCCGCCTGCCAATGCAGGGGACATGGGTTCGAGGCCTGGTCCGGGAAGATCCCACGTGCCGCGGAGCAACTAAGCCAGTGCGCCACAACTACTGAGCCTGTGCTCTAGAGCCCGTGAGCCACAACTACTGAGCCTACGTGTCACAACTACTGAAGCCTATGAGCCTAGAGCCCATGCTCCGCAACAAGAGAAGCCACCGCAATGAGAAGCCCGTGCACCACAATGAAGAATAGCCCCCGCTCGCCACAACTAGAGAAAGCCCGTGCACAGCAACAAAGACCCAATGCAGCCAAAAATAAATTAAAAAAGAAAAAAAAAAAAAAAGACTGTATTATATTCCTAGAGCTGTCGTAACGAAGTACTACAAACTGGGTGGCTTTAAACAACAGAAATTTATCATCTCACAGTTCCAGAGGCTAGAAGCCTGAAATCAAGGTGTTGGCAGGGCCATGCTTTCTCAAGACTGTAGGACCAACGTGTTCCATGCTTTCTCGCGGCCTCTGGGGTTACCTGCAATCCTTGGCTACAGCTGCATCCCTTCAATCCCTGCCTCTGTCGTCACACAGCCTTCTTCTCCCTGTGTGTTTCTATCTCCACCTCTTTTTAGAAGGACACCGGTCGTATTGAATTAAGGCCCACCCTAATGATCTCATCTTAACTTGATGGCATCAGCAAAGACCCTATTTCCAAATAAGGTCACATTCACAAATACTGGGAGTTAGGACTCCATATCTATATCTTTTGGGGGGACACCACTCAGTGCATAACATAGACCCTTCAACTTCCCATTCTTTATCTCATGAATGATTAAAGCTGTTTGTTCCCCTGAAAGTAGCTAGACATAGGGGAAAAAAAAAAAAATTTCCAATGCAGACAACTGACTGAGGCTTCCCCTGCTTACAAAAGAACTCCAGCTATCAATCACCCCATCTGCAATGCTCTTACCCCTCCCTGTAAAAGTCCACTTGGCAATTCTACTCTGGTCTTTGGATCTGGGATACTCTCTCTACTGTGGCAGGCTGGATATACCCAACTCCTTGCTTGTTCAGTTTTTGTCTTTGACAGTGGGTAGGGTGTCACAGTCAAATTCTCTCATGTATTGTGAGTAACAACTGACAGGGGGGCCGCGGCAGCAAGGGCTGATAGTAGATGCTTGGTGGCACATGCCGTAGAGAATACCGTGGTGCTCGGCCCGACGCCCCCCGCAGGACCACTGCACTCAACGCCCTCCTTGCTGAGAACATCAGCTGCCGACAGCTCCCACGGTCAGCTGAGGTGAGTCTCTGGCTGGGAATTGCTTCAGCTTAGTCACCATTTGGACTTCAAAGGCTAGACAGACTAATATATTTGTGGATTCTCACTTCCAACTATAGGAGTTTTCCTCCTCCACCCTCCAGCAAATACAAAAAGGGAGCCAGGCCTGGTGTTGCCTCTCTCGTGTGCTTTTGTGTTGCAGGGAGCAGAAGTTGAGAGGCACCCAGGGGTTAACACTCCCTTCCCCCACCTGGACTTCTGTGTCCAAGACCCATGACTCATTGAAGCGAATAGGCTGAAGGGTCCCAAGGCAAAGGAGTGGGGCTGGGCAGGGCATCTGGAAGCAGCCATATCAAAAGCAGCTGGTATCTCTTTCCAAAAGAGCCTGGAAAGGAGACAAAGTTTTACAGCCTCTTAAGAAGAAATACCAGAGTTGGCTCAGGGATGCTGAAGAGACCAAACACTAAGAGAGGCGGCCTTGCCAACAGTAGCCAAAGACGGCATGCAAATGCTTGATAGGGAACCAGGAAAGCATCCCGCCTTCAAGTGGACCATGTAAGTTTGAACAGCGAGGATCTTGGTCACCATAAGGATGGGTTATAGACCAGAGGCCCTGCAGCCACGCCCGCTGCCCTGATCCTTGTGTACCTGCACGGAAATGGAACAATATTCCAAATAGGACTGAGATCTGATTTCTCACCCTCTAAAGAGTTAAAGCTCTCAGTCAGAAGATATTTGGTTTGTAAAAACAAGACATTTCTTGCCCCCTGCGAGTGTGAATCAAAATTTTAACTGCTATAGAGGCAAATACAAGTCAGCCCGACAGCAGTATATAAATAAGACAGCTACCAATTGCCTTTTTTTTGCAGTGGTGCCCCCCAAGCTCCAGCTCAGAGGTCATGATTAAAGCTCTCTGGAATCCATGGTTCAGGGAAGCGCGGTGGGTCACCTCTCCCAATACCCTGACAACAAACATTCCTCCTCTCTCCTCCTTGCTCCTTATTTGTTTTGTGAACGATACCTTAAACTACCATCTCTGGGTCTGAGTTGACTTAAGTCCAGTTACACAAGTAGAGGCTCAGTGGGTCTTTCCTGCCCCCATGTGGAATAGGGAAAAGGACTGGAGTGGCCCTCCTTCCCGAGAGCCCCTCATGAGAACGTTATGAGAAGACAGACTTTCAAATGCATGTGGCAACAACAAACCAATTTGCAGGTGTCGCGGAGAAAGGCTGGTTGGCTGCAGGAGAGGAGGAGGGGGTTTTGGAGAGAATAAGCCCCTTCCCAGCAAGCATGCTTGAGTAGTGGGACAGTCCTTCTTCTGTTGTTTATTTGCTCTCAAAAACACTGAAGGTCTATTTCAAGGCTTTCACAGCGGGTGCCTGCCTTCCTCACATGGTTGTCACCTGCTGTACTCCCCCCTCCTGCTAGCCCAAGTCACTGAGACAATTCAAGCCCCCCCCAACCCATGACTCCCCCTCCCCCTCTGTCTCCTGAACTCCGCTTCCTGGTGCCCCCATCTGCCTGTAATCGGTGGAGCATCCCTGTGGGGTGCTGGGGGAAACGCCCTGGGACGGAGCTCTGTGTCACCCCCCTTTCGTGACCCTAGAAGCATATTAGGACAACAGTTCCTGCACTGTCCAGCCACTCTATTCTAAGAAGAGTGTCATTGGGATCATTTAGACTCACCTTTCAGGAACTGGAAAGTCCGACTCCATATAAATCAAAATCCAATCTCACATGCAGCGGAAAGTCTCTCCCCTTCTCCCAGCTCAGGCCTGACCTGCAGCCTGAGACAGAAAGAGCGTGGTTGTCCCTTTGCGCCCCCTCTCCTCCCTCTATCTCTCTCTCCGGGTCCCCCTCCCTCCTCGAGAGTTGGAGTCAGCAAGAGGCCTGAGAGAAGGGGCACATTCTGACCCAACTGGGGCTGTTCCCCTTCACCAGCAACGCCCTCCATGTGACTGAGGCTGCATGACCCCAGGGGGCCTCCATGTGGTACAATGCCCGGACAAGAAGGACGTCTCCCTGCTGACTTGCCCCTTCATTCACCCCATAGCTTTTCACAGCTGAGAGCCCTCACCTGGCCAGCCACCCTCTTTAACCAGATGCTCTGTTCCACAGCATCCACTTGGTCCACAGGAAACTCACCAATCCTTGGCAGGCTAAGCGGTGCAGAGGCAGGCAGCCCATAGCCCTGACAACACAGACTGGCCCCACTCACCTCCATCTTCCAGATTTCCCCTGCAAGCAGTAGGTACCAGTCTATAAGCTCAAAATTCCTTCTCTCAGCCAAGGTCTTGTGTCAAGTTCTCCCAAGAACTCCCCTCCATGCTCTGTTCAATGGGAAGCCCCAGAGCAGCCTCACAGCTTCAAGGCTCTTCTCTCTTGTCTTAGGAGAAGTGGGTGGGAGCGTCTGGGGAGCACAGAAGTGTGGAGCGGGGAGCGAGGATCGTAGGATGACCTGGCCACCTCCGAGAAGGCCCTGCCTAGGTCTGGCAACTCCTTGGCCAGATCTGCAGACCATGGGAGTGATTGGGTCATGTCGTTTTCAGCTTTGAGGCTTCTGTAGAAAATCTGAAACAAGAAAAGTTTTGCAAGTGATCCTGCTACATATTCATATTCCTAATCCTTCAAAGCCCCACGCCAACCCTCAGCCCTTCCCGGAAACCTTTCTGCTCTGACAACTCCGCCCTTCACCGAGAACTCCTTTTTTCTGGAACATTCCATGCTCTTAATGTCAGAACAACACATTCTGAAGAGTAAATATATTCTGTCTCATGTTGGTCTCTTGTTGTTCTTCCATGTTGGTCCCAATAGCATGGCAGACTTTTTGAAGGTAGAGACTACGCTTTATACTTATTTTGTATCCCCTATGGCTTTTACCAGTTAGCTGCCAACATAAAGGTGTTCAATACATATTTGAAGTGAGTTGAATTGAATTTTCAATCAGACACCCACTGGATGGAGACAGCTTTGGTGTGGTTAGGGGTGCAGTGTGCAGGGCACAATGTTTCTTTCTGAAGTTTACATGTTGTAAAATGGAACAGGAACATTGTAAAAACAACATATGCGGCTGCTCCTTGGATTCAGATAATGTTGTTTATACATCTTGGAGAATAACAACCTGGGCTCAGGATCCAACGTATTGGAACCATGTGCATAGACAGCCCTGGGCATTGAGACTGTGAGAGGGGAGTGATAGAGAGAGCTGGGATACGAACCCCTTTCCCACCTCATCTTAAACCCACTCCCACCCACGTTTAGTGGCTAGACAGGGAGTGGTGGAGACTCAGATAGGGCAGGAAATTCCTGTGGGACCAGGTTGCGTGGGTTAGACAGGCATGCCCCCTTCTCTTCTCTTCTCTCTTCTCCTGTCCTTTCTTCTCCTCCCTCTCTCTCACACACACAGCGGCTTGCACAGGCTCACAGTGCAGTAAGAGGGAGTTACCCACCAAAATGCAAGTAAACAATAGGGTCTGAGCTAGCTCCCCTGTTCCCTAACCTTTGCACACTTTCTTCACCAACAGGGAATTTTTTTCAAGAAAGATTGCAATACTGTTCAACGCATCCAAGTGTGCTTCAATACTTGTAACTTTAATCTGTCTATCTTGGATTAGTAAAAGAGGAACCCACGGTCTTGGGCTCCACCCACTAACAAATTCAGAAACACTTTCCTAACATTAACAGCCAAAATGACATGACTGCGGCCTCACAGGTGAGAGCAGAAAATCCAGATTTAATGCATTCTACCCCCCTTTCCTATATAGCCATGGAAACCCTAAGGTGTGTGCTATCGTTTGCTTCCGAAGCTGGTGGAGTTCAGGGTCCTCAGCCTCACAGGCATTCCATCTCTTCCCTTGAACCTGGGAACACATCTGCATTTCATCTGCTCGCCTGCTCTTCCAACCCTGCAAGGTGACAGTGGCCATGCTGTCCTGGACCTATTGGGGTAGGAGGTCTTGCTAACACTGCCAATCAGGTGTCTTCCCCTAACTGCCCTCCCAAAACTTCTGCCAGGATTCTGAAAGTTACTTTGGGGTGATAACGATACAGTATGAAAGTTAAATTAATTTAGTAGCTGCTGTGAATCATTCATACTTGACCTGTCATTCTTAAATAGTAGCCAAAACAAGTAAGGCCATAAAAAGCTTTGGGAGCTCTCCTGACCACACTTTGAGTCCAGTTTGCATCCTCCGGTCCTACAAAGAAGGGCTCTAAGAGTCGAGATATTTGGGGGTGTGTGAGTTTTATCTCTGCTTGGTCCTGTGGCTGATGACATTGTATTCCCAATGTAATGATTCTTTTCATGTGACAAGGAGTTGGAGACAGGGATGCTGAGCAAAGGAGCCCATATATTCACCATAACTTGCATTACTACAATGAATTGCTACATTACTCACCCTTGCACTGGACATTAATCACAAAAACAAAACTGCAGAGCCAGGGAGTTAGAGAGGCTGTGCTATTTCAACCTGCACCCTGTGCCAGGAGCATGCAGCTACAGTGAAGGGCTGCAAAGCTCCCCCTTCCCACCTGCTTTTAAACCATAATCTCCCGTGGTTTGTGAGGGAAAGTCACAGCAGGGATTGAGACAGAGATGGACTCTTAGTGTCTGTGAGGGCCACCTGTCAGCCAAGGACTCGCCAGTCTCCTGTGGGTCCCAGTGCTTGCCATTCAACTTACCTGTACCAGCTCATGCCTCATTTTGCCGAACTCTTAGGAACACGAAATAGTTAAAATATCCATACTTTGGAATATTACATATCTGGGAAAAAAAGAGAGACAAACTTGTTTATTTTATGTCACCGAAAGAGGTAAATTATTAACGTAAAAAGCAAGTTGCCAGACTTCCCTGGTGGCGCAGTGGTTGAGAATCCGCCTGCCAATGCAGGGGACACGGGTTTGAGCCCTGGTCCGGGAAGATCCCACATGCTGCGGAGCAGCTAAGCCCGTGCGCCACAACTACTGAGCCTGCGCTCTAGAGTCCGTGAGCCACAACTACTGAAGCTCGTGTGCCACAACTACTGAAGCCCGCACGCCTAGAGCCCGTGCTCCACAGCAAAGAGAAGCCACCGCAATGAGAAGCTCACGCACTGCCACGAAGAGTCTAGAGAAAGCCCGTGTGTGGCAACGAAGACCCAACACAGCCAAAAATAAATTAATTTTAAAAAGTAAGTTGCCAAGAGATATATAAATACAATCTAATTTGTCTATGTATATGTTTAAACAAATATATATTCTATTTGCCACCAGCTTATGGGAGACGGGCTCAAATTTGAATCTAAGTAGACTTACAGAAGATGAAAACATAAATATATCTAGAATAACTGAGCTTGGGACTAGGATATCCCTTTAGTGTGACTTCCTGAATTGCCTCCCCAGCCCCAGTTGTGCCACAGTTCTGGGATCTTATTTAAGTCAGGGAAATGAAGTGGGGAAAGGGGTGGAAGTTGGTCATCAGGCACCTGTCCACACTGACTCCACATGCCATCAATGTTCTTGCAGTCGTGGTCCCTTCGGCTCCAGAGACTTGCTATTCCAAGGGCAAGGGACCCTTTGACCTGAATCCCCATCCTTCTGTCCTGGCACATCTTGCAGTCCCTTCTCTCTGGTTCTTTCCAAATCCCTACCTCTCTGCTGGGGAACAGGGCCTGGTTTCCCAGTGCTCTAGCACAAATCCCTCCCCCACCTCCTTTTTGGTCTGAAGAAAAATCTTTCCCTTAGAAGTAAACTATTATATAAAGACAGTGCAAAGTTAAAAAGAAAAAGTATGGAGACTATCCCACCCCCCCAGTTAAAGGCAAACAATGGTACTTTGCTCTTGCTTTACCTAGATCATCTTCAAAAACTATAAAAATGTAATAGACAACTTAAAAAAACTGACTTTTAACAGATGTTCAAAAACTTGTTAGTGTTTGAAAAAATGCTTAAACAAAGGAAAATGTATTTCATATCGAACAAGTTTGAAGAGCCCTGTATTGCAGCATTCTGCAAAATAAACAGAACAAAAAGTTGGTCTTGTTGTTTTATTTTTAAAAAAATACTTTTATAATTTTTTAAATGTTAATTTCTTATAAAATGAGATAGAGTTTACATACCATAAAATTCACCCATTTTATATACACAATTTTATAATTTTCAATAAAGTTACCAAATTGTTCTACTATCACCACAATCCAGTTCTGGATTTCCATCACCCCAGTAAGATTCCTTGGAACATTTGCAATCACTCCCAGTTGCCACTTTCAGCTCTAGGCAACCCCAGAACTCCCCCCAGAAGTACACCCGTTCTTTTCTTTTCTTCTACTGCCTCTGTAAACTCTCCAGGTTCTACCAGAGGCTTGGGTTTTGACAACAAAACCCAGGAATTCTGCACAGGTTACTTCACATTCCAACTTGCCACTCATCTAAGATATTGAGAACTAACCTGACAAATTGCTTGAATGGCAGAGAAGAAAGGAGAAAACAAGCAAAGAAAAAAATATTTATTTTTGTGAGTGCTTACGGGACTAAAATTAGGGGAAGGATGAAAGGTTATTTTGACTTCTTGATCTATGTGCTTCTTGGATTAATTTTAAACTTAAAAAATAAAGAATATAAAATATGGTGTTTTTTTACTAAGAATGAAAAAATATCCCCTGTTTCCATTGGAATAGTGAGGAAAGTGAGTATTCTATTAGTTTTTAAAGCTTGATTGATGTATTTTTAAGGGAATAATTATTTTCCTAAAATTATTCTCATGAGAAGTAAAAACAAAAAACCTACAAGCATGATAGAAAATCATAGGAGAATTTGGAAATTGCAAATTTAAAAAAAAGGTCTTCAGAAACTACAGAAATCTCTTTATGTTCATTACATCTATGAAAGAATATGAATTTGGGGATGTCATTTGTTGCTGGGGTCCCTTTCCTCAAAGCTTGCTATTTCCAAAGCATGGGTAGTAATGCCGATCACCATTGTGTGGAAAAGCCTGAGTAGTTGTCATACACCAAGCACTGTTTAAAGCTCTTAACATACGAGTTTATTTAATCCTCCCAATAACTTTAAGAGATGGGTGTTATAATTATCATCATTTTACAGTTCAGAAAAATTATTATAATTAATCCCTGAAGTTTTCCATGCTGAGCTGGAGTTTCAGCACCATCTGGGTGGACAGCATCCTCCCTCTCCCTGCCACCCCCCCCACACACAGTCCTTTGCCTGCCTCCACCTTGAAATCTGTTATTTTCTAACGGGGAAAGGGGGGAATGATTGAGAAAGAGAAGGAGAAGGAGGGGAGAAAGAAGAGATAATTTGGGGATGAAGTTTGCCTGAAGAAGGTTGCTGGTGGCTGCCCACACATGGTCCCTCAGACTGGTACTGAGTTATATTTACTGGAAGGTGAAGCCCAGATGCTGGAGGACCTGATGTAACCAGAGTCTTTCTGGGGGGCTCCGGGCACCAGCAGAATAGGAAACCGGTGACTCAGCCTCAAGGGAAGCTTTTCTCTTTTCACCTGAACACATAGCCCAGCCCTAGTGCTTTCAAGACCACTGAGAATCAGTGCAGAGAAAGGTGAGCCTAGGAGCTGTGTCCCGGAGACTTCAGATCTGATGTTTTATGGGTACCCTGAAGGAGACCTCTGTTCGTGTGGTACAAAACAAAGGCTCCAATGCACAGAAGAAGAGATCCTCTGTGAACAGGAGGTGAGCACTATTGATGTGGCTCCTCTACAGTCTGGTAAGGATGACATTCGAACTACTGTCTTTACCTTCAGTTCTGAGCTCCACTCTGTAAGCAGAATATTGAAAACTGAAGTATGAAAACCGGAGTGTGGAAAACTGTTAGAGGTGACCGAGCTGAGAGAATATCCAATTGAGAGACAACCAAAGGCACTTGGGACCTTCAACCTAGAAAAGAGAAGAGCTGGTAACTCTCTGTTAATAGTTAAAGGGCTGGGTGGAAAATGAATTTAGTGTTGTTACCAACTCCAGAGAAGAAATGGGGTCTTTGGAAGAATTTATGAGAAGACAGTTTTCAACTCAGGATGAAAAAATTAGTTATAATAATTCCAGCTGTCCAAAAAAGGAATAGGCTGCCCATCCCTGGCTGTGTTGAAACCATAAGAAAATAGCTCTATGTCCGTGATGACCTAGATGTGATTACACATTGCCTGTGAGATGGATTGGATAACTGACCTCTGTTTCCAATGCTGGATTTCAAATCTGAATATGTCAAAATCATTTTTCCTGATTCTTAAAGATTCTGATTCAGGGTTTTGTCTTTTCCTATCTATCGAAGCCATTGATTACATCGATCCTTAAAATCCCTCCACATAGACTAAGCATAATGAAGAATAGGGTGTCATCACAAAGAGAGCCCTGAAACAGACAATTAATAATCCGGGTTTTGCTTCAAAGTGTTCCACAGAGTTACTATGTGAACTTGAGAAAACCACTTGGGTTTTCTGAGCATCAGTTTCTTCATCTATAAAATGGGTATCATTGTTAAGAAAACTCCTCAGGAATAGATCAAATGAAGTCCCAGCCATTGGAGCATTCTGAGTGTTCCCCAAAAGGCAGCACTAGCCTTTGGCAAGTTGGGGAGACAGGTCCCCCCTTGGTTCTCTCACTTGTTTCTTTCCACAGTCATTTCCACACTTCATTTAAGTCTTTCCTCTCAGAATCCTACACCCGGTTGCCTCCGCTTTTCCCTTAAAACAGAGGAAAACAATCTGGAAACAAATCCTTCAGAGAAAGACATTAGAGACTTTAGCGTGATTATCCTTGTAGAAAAGTTAAGATTTTAAAACAAACAAACAAACATTCTTAAGAGAAGACAATGCTGAACTGAACCCAGTGACTAGGATCACAAACTCCATCGCACCCAAATATAGGGCTTTAGATTTGGATAGAGGAATTTTCCCAGCACGGCTCAAATCATCCAGGTAGGTAGCTTAAAAATAAAATAATGTGGAGCCCAGAGATTTTTATTTTCTTCCTCACCAAAGGGACAGCCCATCTGAAGCCCGTCCCCCACCCCAAGTGTTTGTGATTGCTTTCTGGTAAGATGATGTCATCTATTCGCTGTGGACACCTGCCCTTACAGGCAGTGGAACTTAATGCAGTGTCACATTCACTGTGGAGGAAAAAGAGTCCTAAGAGCCAGAAGACTGAGCTCGGTTGGAATGTCAAGCACACCAGTTTCTGGTGGCATGACCCTAGGCAAGTTCCATAATTTCTCGGATCCTGTCTTTTTCTCTTTGTGAGATGGAAGTGACATTATATGAGGATTAAAGTACCAGACTAATGGTTAAGCACTTACCAGATTCACTCAACAATAGGTACTGACTAAGGATTGTGGTTGGTGTCTGGCATTCTGGGGTTCTGTGCTATCATTAATTGCCAAAATAACAGTATTTTATTGGTGACATGCCAAAAACTTTAATTTTTTTTATTAAAAAAATTAATCTGCAATATATCTGGAAAGTGATATAGGGCATTAAATTTTTAATTTGAATAATTTAGAAAGCATTTTTCTTTCCCTCTGTAAGTAGAAGAAAATGACAATAAGCAAAGCAAAAGTTCTACTGCAAAAAGTCCCACCCTGGACCAAAGACTTGCTATATTAACGGAATATGTACATGATGGTGTTAAAATGACCCAATCAGAAAATTGGTGGAAGATCTAAATAGACATTTCTCCAAAGAATACATACAGATGGCCAAGAGGCACATGAAAAAATGCTCAACATCACCAATTATTAGAGAAACACAGATCAAAACTACAATGAGTTATCACCTTACACTGGTCAGGATGGCCATCATCAAAAAATCTACAAACAGTAAATGCTGGAGAGGGTGTGGAGAAAAGGGAACCCTCTTGCACTGTTGGTGGGAATGTAAATTGATACACCCACTATGGAGAACAGTAAGGAGGTTCCTTAAGAAACTAAAAATAGAGCTACCGTATGATCCAGCAATCCCACGCCTGGGCATATATCTGAGAAAACTATAATTTGGAAAGCTACATGCACCTCTATGTTCATGGCAGCACTATTCACAATAGCCAAGGCATGAAACAACCTAAATGTCCATTGACAGAGGAATGGATAAAGAAGATGTGGTACATATATACAATGGAATGTTACTCAGCCATAAAAAAGAATGAAATAATGCCATCTGCAGCAACATGGATGGACCTAGAGATTGTCATACTGAGTAAAGTAAGACAGAGACAAACATCATATGGTGTTGCTTATATGTGGAGTCTAAAAACATGGTACAAATGAGCTTATTTACAGAACAGAAACAGAGTCACAGATGTAAAGGACAAACTTATGGTTGCCGGGGGGGGGGGGGGGGGGGGGGAAAAAGAGTGGATATATGTATATGTAAAACTGATTCACTTAGCTGTAAGCAGAAACTAGCACGACATTGTAAATCAACTATACATCAATAAAAAAATTAATTTAAAAAATGGATACAGTTTTTAAATGTAAGTGGAAACTGAAGTGGAAACTCCTCTGAACATGATGATGTAAATAAAACAAGGGAAAGCCAGCGCAGCTCTCTTGGAAACAAACTTCAGCTTGGTAGAAATTAAAAAGAGTATATTTCCTAAACAAGAAAAATTCAAAAAAGATATCAACATGTTTAATGAAGGGAAGAAATTCTTCGAAGATGAAGAATCAGAAGAAAATATCTGGAGTTAGCTTGTAACTATTTCCTCTCCACTCTCCCACCCACTGGAGTGTCAAAAGGGCCATTCATGAGCTGGAAAATTCTGCAAAAAACTCACTTGTCAATGACTCAATGATGACACAATGATTACACTTCTTTTTTTAAATGTACTTTTAAAAAATATTTTAATCATTTAATTTTTAATTATAAAATTAAATTTTCTTACTTTGTATGTCTTTTTGTTTCCTTTTTAATACTAATTCTGGTTCCTTTTCAATACAACTTCATTGCATTCATTTCATCTGCTAATAAATTAGAATGGAAATGTTTATTATTTACATTTATTGTATTTATACTTTATGTTTTATAATATATTTACATATTTTCATACTTGAAACCATTACATATTTGGTTTTAAAGCTATTTTGTATTTTCTGAATTCTGAGTATTTTTATATAACACGATGTTAAAGATATTTAACAATTACATAAAATGAAGATTGCGATCCTCGTGTTGATCTTCCATCTTGGTGTTACATCATTATTATCTGCCTTTATGCGCCAGGCACTGTGTAAATACGGGAAGACAAGAATGAGCAAGACTCTTAAGAGACATACGCTGTGAACACATGGTCAGTTTCTTCTTCTTTCTCAGACTTTCAAAAATATATATAAATTACTGTCAATTGAGACTTAAAGGTTATTATAAGAATTATCCCAGGGCTTCCCTGGTGGTGCAGTGGTTGAGAGTCCGCCTGCCGATGCAGGGGACACGGGTTCGTGTCCCGGTCCAAGAAGATCCCACATGCCGGAGAGCGGCTGGGCCCAGAAAAAAAAGAATTATCCCAATGGATGTGCTCTGCAGAGCCATGGGCAGGTTTCAGATGTGTAGTCCCCTTTCTCCCCACTGCAAACATCTCATGTTTTCTGGTTTTTGAGGTGGTGTTGAAAAGCACTGGATTCTTCCAAAATTATCTGTTTTTCTTTTCAATTATGAATAGGTAGCTGGCATTGGAACAATTAGGAGATCTTAAGAGAGTAACATTTAAGAGATCTTGGTGAAATTCATAGAAAAAGGCATGCTGGAAACACCAGGGTTACCAATGGAGAGAGAAGACAAAAGAAGAGATGCTGAATCTCCTTGGCAATCAGAGCTAGAGGTGACCATCAGGTGGACAGTTTTCATACATTTGGATTTGTATTTTTTTTCCCTTGGGAGAGTGACTTTGGTTATCCAGCAAAATGGTTTGGATAGTTTAAGGAGAAAGCAGCATAAAGGAATGTAGATGATAAGGGGTAAAGCACGAAGTGGAGGTGGAAATCAGAGGCACATTGAAAGGAGTCTTTAGATCACTTTTTGATTAAAGCTGCTGATTATTTTCCCAGTTTATAACAAGTGCAACAACAACAAATAGACACAAAAAATCCAACGACAATGCTGCGAAGAGCATGTAACACCAAACCAAATGGACCTCAGCCCATTCCTAACTCTGCAGACAGGAGTCACCCCCTCCCCATGAAACATTAAGTTTAGTAAAACAACAAAGAAGCAGAAGAACTAATTATGAAAAGAGGATTAAGGAAAAATATAAATTAAAGAATTTTAAATGCATTTCTATTTTTTTTCCAGCAATTATACTAACATCAATGAGATCCACGGACTGCTTCCCAGATTATTTACCAAGCAGGGTTGGAGAATTTTCTTTAATTAATAAAAAAGAATGGTTTTTAATCAACATATCAAAGTGGAGCTATAAATAAGTACTAGAACACCTATTTTCTTTGAATTTAAAAGTTAATCTCTTTAAACATAATTCTACATTATTTGTTATCTTGGACACGTTCCTTTGTAGGGAAAAATATAAACACCTCAAATTATCATGAATTCTAAGTCTGATCAGATCCAAGTTCATGGAATTGCAACCACACACCCCAGACTTGGACTTGAACCCAATCGCACCTCAGATGGGAGGCGGAGCCACACTCTCTGGCTTAGGAGGCGACTCGAACCCACAGTCTCCCAGTTGAAACCACACACCTGGTCTCAGGACTTAATGAAGCTCAGCTTCTTTATGTCTCAGCACAGAAGAAATTCACCAAGAGGCACAGTGATAGGCAAGAAGTAGATTTATTAACATCCTTCGTAAAGATGTTGCAGGAAAACGGGGCCCAAGAGGATGGTCATGTCCCCGGTCTCAGGTGAGTCCCTGGGGTGGGCCACCAAGTGAGGGTCCTTGGCTTCTCACAGGAAAGAATTCAAGAGCGAGCCATAGTAAGGTGAAAGCAGAGATACATGTTATCCATGGGCAACAGTGACCTTAGGAGAAACACACTCCCCAGAGTGTGGGCCTTCTCAGAAGGTGAGAGCGCCCGAGGTGTTGGGGGCGGTTAGTATTTATGGGCTGAGTAATTTCATGGACTAATGAATGGAAGGATTATTCCAACGATTCTGGAGAAGGGGCAGAGATTTCCAGGAATTGGGGCACCACCCACTTTTTGGCTTTTTATGATTGGCCTCAGGGCGCCTGTGGGTGTGTCACTTAGCTAATTGTATTACAATGAGCATATAATGAGGCTCAAGGTCCACTGGAAGTCAAATCTTCTGCCATCATGGGCCTAATGGATTCTAACCAGTTTTTGCCATATCCTCAATGGCTCTGTCATTTTTTTAAAGGTTGTGCCCTGCTCCCTTCCCTCCTGTCTCAGAATCAATACCAAAAACCTCCTTTACTAAATGTGGTTCCAAAAGAGTTTACTGATATCATGAGATTAAGGTTGTTTTTATATCCTAGCAACACAAGGAGATACACTGTGATTCAAGCCCATATAAACAAAATCTTCTTTTCACTCATTCAATAAGCCAATATTTTTTGAGCACCCGCTATGTGACAGGACCTTCACGGGGTTTACATTTTACCTGGAGAAACAAACAATAACACATCAGGGATTAAATATATAGTATATCAAATAGTGATACATTCTGTGGAGAAAAGTAAAGGGTTAACATTTTTAATCTATAATAGAATGATTGGGGAAGGAAGACCTCATTCATAAAGTGACATTTAAGCAGAAGCCTGAAGGAGATGAGGGAACAAGATATATGAAAAGTATGTAGTGAAACTGCCTTCCCGCAGGTGCAAAGGCCATGAGGCAGAGTGGGCTGGATTTATTTAAGGAAGCTAATGTGGCTGAGGAAGCATGCAGTGGACATGAACACTCAGTGCCCAGGGGACCAGCAGACAGCCTCTAGTAGTCAGCTCCTTCAAGGTGTGCCTCAGCTACAGAGAGCAACCTTGCACCAGGTCCCTTCTCATGGCAGTACTCATCCAATGGCTGGTGAGGCAGGTATAAAGGTCTTTGGTATTTGGGCCTCACGAGAGGCACCTCCAGCAGGCCATGTATTCTCCCAACCTCCTTGAAGTGTTCCCTGCAGCTTTGCTGGGCTGCTTCACATTTTGACTTCTCTCTCTTTTCCCCATCCTACTTCAGCTCACTTCTTTCCACAGGTGTTAAGCCCTAATGAATAGCCAGACCAACTCTGTCTCCAGTGCTTCTGGAAAACCCAGCCTGCCACAAAGAGTGAGCCAGGGGAAGGGTAGCTGGAGAGAAGTTCAGGAAGTCATCTGGGACCTTGACTTTTGTTTTTACTGAGTGAGACGAGGGCTTTGTGGTGTTTGGAGCAGAGAGCTGGCTTGGTCTGACTTTTCAAAAGGATCCCCTGGCTGCTACATTGTAGAGAGAATGGAAGATGACACGGATAGAATTAGGGAGGGGATAACCCAATCCAGGCGAGAAATAATGGCTTGCAACAGGCAGCAGTGATGGGAAAGGGGCTTGTGAGAAGTGGTGGGACTTGGGGTATATTTTGAAGAAAAAGTCTTCAGGACTCACTGATGAAGTGGATGTGCGTGGGAGGGAAAAGTCAAAGGGGACTCCTCTGTTTTGGACTGAGCAACTGGAGAAACAGAGCTGCAGGTCTGCAGACAGGATTACAAGTTTGATTTTGGACTTGTGACAGTTGAAATGCCTTTTGGACATCCAAGAATCTAGACTTCTGCAAGAAGTCTGAAATGGAAATAAAATTTTAGGAATTGTCAGCATATGAATAGTATTTAAAGCCATTAGTTGGAGGGAGAGTGGGTGTAGAAAGAGTTAAAAAGACATCCAACGACAAAAACCTGGGACAGTCATCACATTTCACTGTCCCCTTGTGGTCCCAACACCCTTCTCATTACTGTAACAACCATCCCTGCGATAAGCAGGGGTGCTAACAGGAGAAACAGGAGGGTTACATAGTCAACGGGGCCTTCATCTCAATTCTGAGATGCTTATTGTCATAAGCTTTATATTATCTTTCTCTTGAGCTGTCAGTATGGAAAAAATCCATGATTTCTAGCTTCTACTGGACATCTTGGACCTCCTGATGTCCCACTTTGACAGATCAACCAAATGCTCAAAGCACGTAATCAAACTAGGGAAGCTAGGGAAGGTAAGGAGGAAACTTAGTAAGACAAAAGGAACTGCAGGTCAACGTTCTGTTTACCAAATGAGAAAATTCAGGGGGACAGATGGCTGCAACTGTACCTGATGCCGGGAAGCAAAGGGCAGCATTATGAAGGAACACAGTTTGACTCTGGATCCAAGGTACTTCCCTTAAAGCAGCATACCCAGAATAGATCCCCTAATCTTGATTAAAACAACTTGTATCAATCAGGTCACAGTTCAGTTTTGGTTGTCACTAGCAAAGCTTAATTAGTAGATCACCTGGAAATGACGCAACTTTTAATGAGCAAGCAATTAACATTTAGAAAAGTGATCATCGAGCTCTGAAAATCCATTTTTTACACTTATTCATAAAAATAAATTTATAAAAACATAGCCAAGAAGACTGATGGTAGATATACAATTTGTTAAAATTTTATTTCATATTATAGTTGATTTATAATGTTGTGTTCGTTTCAGGTGCACAGCAAAGTGATTCATTTATACATATACATATATCTATTCTTTTTCAAATTCTTTTCCCATACATGAAAATCCATTTTAATTCAAAGAGAAAAGTATGAATCATACGTATACATGTAAGTTTTTAATAGAAATCTTTCTTTTTCTGATTATGCCTGCATTGGAAATACAGCTAAAAGCCAGAGGTAAAAAGCACATGCAAAACAAGTAAAAGTTTCTTTAGTTCAGTGCTTTTCAAACATAATATGCAGAGGAATTATGTAGAATCTCGTTAAATTGTTAAATTATGTAGAATCTCGTTAAATTGTTCAATTCCTTCTGATTCAGTAGGATCTGGAGTAGGGTCTGGATCTCTGCATTTTTAACAAAGCTCCCAGGTGTGGTGCTGCCTCTGGTCCACAAACCACGCCTCCAGTAGCTAGGCTTTAATTAACATCATCTGATAAGAGGTTCAATGGACCATGTGGCAGAAAAAAGCTCTCCCTGCAGACACAAGCTCGCTGGGAGATCTTAAATATAGGGACACATTCACAGAGACGGATTATGTTTGACTATAAGCGGAAAGATTCTAAGTGAACAATACCTGTTCAAACCTGAGGAAGGCAGAGGGAAAAACCATAAAATTCTACAGAAGAAAAGATCCAGCAAGAGTTGGAAACCATAGATAGTTCTGTTAAAATGGTACCTAATTATGCATAGGTCTTTATATTGCTTTAAAGTTTACAATATCATTTAATTTTTACATCTTATTTAAGGATAATGTTTAGACTAGTATCTTAATAGCTGACTTCAATACCTTTGTTTATTTTTAAAAGAATAATTAGGTGTGATCACATTTTCTATTTTCTCTGGTTCAGTTGCCTCAACAGTTTTCAATCCTGACTGCACATCATAATCTGGAAACTGTAAAATGCTGATTCCCAGGTCCTACCCCTAGAAAATACGATTTCCTTACTCTAAGGATGGGCTATGGGCTTCTGTAAATTTTAAAGTTCCCCAGGTGATTCTAACGTGCAGCCCAGGGTGAGAACCACTGAATTTAACCCAAACTAAGGAAACCTGTGGGCTTCCTGAGACTATACCCCTGGGAACACCACACAGTGGCAGAGTAACGACTTACGGGGACTAACCCTGCACACCCAAATTTATAAAGTTATAGCAAACAGCGTAAAGGATTAACCAAATCCTTTGATCTCGAAAACTTCTGAAAATCTAGTCACTTCTCTTTCCCTTTTCCATTTTTCCAAATCAAAGGTTCCAGACAGATTATCTTTAAGCAGGTTTCAAAAGACGCCCACTGAAATTGAAAAATTTTGGTAGTTTCCAGCAGATAATCAGCATGAAACCTATACGAAGAACTGCTCTTGAAGTGTAAGAATTACCTATTGATCCTATGGTGCTTAAAAATATACAGAAGTGGGACTTCCCTGGTGGCGCAGTGGTTAAGAATCCACCTGCCAATGCAGGGGACACATGTTCGAGCCCTGGTCCGGGAAGATGCCACATCCCGCAGAGCAACTAGGCCTGTGAGCCACAGCTACTGAGCCTGCGCTCTAGAGCCAGCATGCCACAACTACTGAAGCCCGTGCGCCTAGAGCCTGTGCTCTGCAACAAGAGAAGCCACAAGGAGAAGCCCACGCACCACGATGAAGAGTAGCCCCTGCTCACCACAACCAGAGAAAGCCCGCGCGCAGCAACAAAGACCCAACGCAGCCAAAAATAAAGAAATTAATTAAAAAAATAATAAAATAAAATAAATATACAGAAGGAAGGGAGGGGAAAGGGACACAGTCAGCTCCTATCTGATAATATTCAATTCTTTTGTTATTGAGCTGATTTTTTCAGCAGAAATAGTCCAAAAGAGTAGTTTTTTTCTAAGTCTGAGGCTAAAAGTGAAAGGGCAAATTAAAAAATAAACTTCAGACTTGACAGTCCATGTGGACATTGGGAGAGTCCCACAGAGGTGAGTTAGTACAATTTGTCGAAAGATAACAGTACACTCAAGGTGAACTAACATGATCTCCTTATGAGTCAGTTCACTTCCCTCTACTCTCCAGCCACTGACAGCACCAATAAATCCAACCAACCATTTAAGAAAATGTATTCTGAACAATAGGGAAATTTAGTGAGAATCAGTAAATGGCTCAGGGCAAATCTATGGTACTAATGGGAAAAATCAATCACCTTTGTAAGAGGCATGGCTCAGTTCCATGACATTATCTCTGGTTCTCCCATCTGTTAACCAGGAAAACAAGAACTTGCCTTTTGAAGATGGAAAACCCAATGAGAATCTAAAATGTAGCCTGCTCCTCTTTCCCCTTTGATTTTGTTTGGGTTTCCACAGACAAAGTGTGGTATGACAAGGATTATCTAAAAACGATCCTTGGAGTTTACTCTGGGTTTTCCCAGACAAGGAGCCAGTGTGGACTCCTCTCCCGATGGGAGGGCCTACACTGAGATTCAGTTTCCTATAGCAGTAGTGCTCCTGGCCAAAGGAGCAACAAGTTCCCATGAGCCTGAGGTCACCTGGTGCTTGGCAGCTAGCTTCCTAGAATACGTCCTAAAAGAAAGGCTGGCACCTGTTTCTAGACTAGCCAGCATCCAAGTAGACTATCTTTCCCTCTGCTGACAAAGTGACTCTCTCAGTTACCTATAAAAAGGGGACGCAACAGGGGGCCATGTTCCTTCCCTGGAAGACAAAATTACCATGAGCCCAGCAAACCTTCCCATGACAGAAAGGAGCATCAGGGGACCTGCGCCTTCTCTTGCCAACCCTAGTAGTTTATCTCTGCTGGGCTTTCTCATATACCTACAGTCAGCTGGAAGCTGGGTGATCTAGGATGGCCTTTCTCACACGTCTGGAAGTTGGCCGCCTTTTGAATGGAGCGCCTCAGTTCTCTTCCACATGACCTTTCATCCTCCACTGAGCTAGTGCATTAGTGTTCTAGGGCTGCCCTAACAAAATACCACAGACCGGGGGGCTAAAACAACAGAAATCTATCTCCTCACATTTCTGGAGGTTAGAGGTTCCAGCTCAAAGTGTCAGCAGGGTTGATGTCTTCTGAGGGTCTCTCTCCTCAGCTCATAGATGGCCATCTTCTCCTTGTATCTTCACATGGTCTTCCCTCTGTGTGTGTCTGTGTCCTAATCTACTCTTCTTATAAGGACACAAGTAATATTGAATTAGAGCCCACCGTACTGACTTCATTTAGCCTTAACTACCTCTTTAAAGGCTCTATCTCCAAACAGAGTCATATTCTGAAAGATTGGAGGTTAGGACTTTGACATCTGAACAGGGGGAGGGGCGTACAATTTATCCCATAACAGCTCCCATGGGCTCATTCATATGGTGGTCTCAAGGTTCCAAGCACAGCAAGGAAAAAGTCCCAATATACAAGTGCTTTTTAAACTTCTGCTTATGTGGTACTTGCTTAAGTTTTATTGGCCAAAGGTCGTCCCAAGGCCAGAGTCAAGCTAGGGTGGCACTAGCAAAGGACGTGGAGAGAGAGAGAGGAATAATTTGTGACCATTTTTGCGGTTTACCACATGTTATGATGGAAATAGACGAGAACTGGCTCACTCTTGCTTGTGGAGAACTTTACCCTGGTAGGGGGAGAGTTCAGATACGCCTTTCTAGAAAAAGAACTTCCCGTATAATGAAATTCATACTGTGGGCTATGACATATGGCAGTGTCAATATGAACAAGTCATGCAATTTCCTTATAAAAACAGAAAACCAATCCCCACCCTTCCCTCTCTCACACAGACCTTATGAGATCAGATGTGAGAACACGTTGGAAGAAATATTCTCTATTGGTCTCCTTAAGTGACATGTGTATTATACTGACCAAATCTGAGATATCTTAATTCAAATAACGTGGATATTTGGAATTGATATCAAGTCACTTAATAAAGATATGTTGCCTTGGGTGTTGCCCTATCCCTAGAGTTTTCCCAAACATTGCTTTTTAACAAGACACTTCAGAATGCAGGCTGAGCCATGACATTGTGACTCTCACTGCTAAGTCTCTGTCAGGCTAAGCTCTCTGTCCAGTGGTCAGTAAATAGCATAAGATTTGCACAGTTCATTTACTCCAAGTCAATTTGAGTGGTGTCAGAATCATTAGAGGTTCCAAGAACCAATGAGCACAGGAAATGAGTTTTTGTAATAAATGTTTCACAGGAAAGAACAAGGTCAGACCACATCCAACCCATCCTTTTAAGACATGGCACAAGTTCTTCCTATTCTGTGATACATTTTCAGATCATCCCTGCCCACAGAGATCTCTCCTTCTGAGTGTCAGTCATGCTTTATTGAATCGACTAGACTTAATAGGAAGCAAGCAAAAACTGATTTTATTTTTCTCACCTTTCCCCATAAGTTTGAGTTAGCACCATCATTCCTTACTACCCCTTTTGATAAAATTTTGGGCAGATTCCCTTCGCTTTGGCCACTTTTAGATATAAAAGTGTCCAATGGAAACTAATATTAGCAGAATATTAGTCCAGTCCCAGCTTACAGACACACATCTGTAACACTGGGCAACGTAATAGCCAAACTTTTATTTAATTAAACCTTCTTCTGTCCCCCATGTGACACCTGCCTCAGGCTTGGAAACCTGCAGGGGAGGAGAAGCAGTGGTCACCTTCTCCATCCCCCTCTCTTCTCTGCCCCATCTCCACTGCCACTCACTAGCTGCCAGCAGAGCTGAGATCTGGACATGGTGGTCTCCTGCCATTGCACATGTCCAAAGTGGACTCTTCCTCTTCCGATGTGCTTTTGCTAGTTTCTGGGGATTTTCAACTTTTGACTCTGGTTGTGTTGCCTCGTGTGATGCTTCTCCTTTGGCTAAGTACTTCTGACTCCCACTTCTGTCTCCAGGGATTCACCTCTCAGTAAGGGTTACATCAGCCCTCCATATCTTCCTAGGCAGGAACCCAAAGAGATGCACCCAAGCCATCTCCCTTCTATAAGCCCACATCTACCCAGAAAATATGCTCCTTTATCCCATTGTCAGCAGAGGTCAGTCACTCTCCACACAGCCATCTCTTTCTGGATTCTGCTGTCCCCGGGCTGTTGGCCAGTCACAGCCTCAGCTACCTGCCTTCCTTCACTTTAAGCCAGAATCAGATATCAGTCTCAGAGTCTCTCAAACTCTAAGGAACGCAGCCAGTCTTTCTGAATACTCTCTTGAAACGCCCTTTCATTTGGCTTAACATCAATGAAAAGTCCTGATGAAGGTGGAAGAAATGCTTAGAACCCTCTCAGGTCCTTCCAAAGAAATCTCTTCTTTCAGTGCTTTGATCTCTCCTCCCCTGTTTACGCTGGATGCGGAAGATGGGCTAATGAGGACAGACCAGTTCACCATCTCTTCACGTGCTCTGCCAGGGTCTTGTCCGGCACGTTGCCCACCTGATGAGTATAGATACTTGGCACCAGTCAATTTGTTCTCAGCCTTTGGAATCATCACCAAAAAATCTGAGAAAAGAGTAGCAGTAACATCTAACAACTTGTTACTCTTCTATATGTATCGTCCTTAACAAAATTGCCTTATTTTACTGAGTACAACTCTAAGACTAGCCATATTTAAACATTGGGAAAATGAGAGTTTGGAGAAAATGAAACAAATAAAGAAGAGAATATAATGTGTATTCTTGAGGTCCTCACGCACTAGTGGAGATTATAGTAGAAACTTTTTGTAATTATCTATCCATTCCATTGGCCTGACGTCCCAGTTCTTTGGAAGTTCACCCCCATTCCCCTTGATGGACCCCAACAGCCATGTTTGTATGGTAATGCCACTCGTTAGCCATGGCCCACTGGACCCACGGCTGACATCTTCCTCAAGACAGGCCAATTATATTACTCTCCTGGGAATTAAGAATTAGACTGAAAATCACATCAGACTCTGTATCTGGAAGGGTAGGCATTTTCTACCTTGTACAATAGAGAAGACAAAGTCAATCTGCAGAGAAAGAGAAAGAAAGGGGTAGACATACAAAGATAAACAGAAATAAGGGGCAGAGAGAGAGTCTGTGGACCTGATTCCTAGTACCTTCCAATTGGTCGCCTCTATCCCTGCCCTTGGGGTTATGAGACTGTCTGCATCCATATACAAATTTTCTTTTTTGTTCTCTTTTTGTTTAAGTTAACTAGAATTAGTTTCTCTTTCTGCAATCCTAAATATCCTAAGAAATAAATAGAAACAATGCATACATAAAAGGGAGTTGAGAACAAGGCAACAGCATATAGGTAAATGCAGTTGATTTGCAAAGGCATCACAGAGACTTAGTATTTGAGGTAATCCTCAGAAGATGAGTAGAAATGCTAAGAGAAGAATGGGAAATGTTCCAGGTAGAGAAAATGGTATGAGCAAAGGCAAGGAGGTGGAGATATTAAACATTTAACTGAGGGCCCTAATGTGTCAAGAGGAGTTGCTAGAAGGAAAATTAGATAAATAGGTAAGGGTCAGATTTTAGAGAATCTTGAAAGCCATACAAAAGAAGCTGAGAAATTCTTGAAGACGTTTTATCTGGGGTAACATCATAGGATCTGTGCTATCAAAGCTAATTATTAGAATAGTGCTTTGGACAAATTAGAAGGTACAGAAACTGGATACAGGGAAAGCAGATACAAAGTGATTGCAATAACGTGAGAAAGGGTAATGAGGGGCCACTCTGGGACAGTGGACATTGGAATAGGAAGGGCGAAAGGCCAGTCTCACATTTTAGTGCTGAAATCAGAGTAGGGAGTGATGGTTCCATGGCAAAAACAAACCCAGATCTAAAGAGTGCTAAATATGACCATGTCCTCACTCATTTAATGGGTAGCTACTGCCCTGGTCCACTGCCAGTGGATGAGATGGATACATACAGAGGCAGACACGTGCTGTTTCCCAACTAGCAGCATCTTCCCCCTGCTTTGGGTATTAGCACTCCAGTTTCCCTTGAGAAAGTGGGTCAGGAACTCCCCTAAATACACACGGCTCCATGTCACCGCAAAACTTCTGATGTGAGGCAGGCATCAGTGTCTCTGTGACGTCTTTGTCATGGGAAGAGATAAATAATATATATAATAGAGAGGGATAAATAGAGAGAGAGTATCAGACTCTGTAGCTCTCAACGCTAGGATTAGAGAGCCAGGCTTATAAGACACCCACCCCAGACTCACCTACTGTGTGATTCCCACCCCAAATCAGACGTGCTTGGTGGGAAGGAGGTTCTGTGGGTATCAAACACCTGCCATAACATTAGTCTTTCAAAGACCTCTCTTCCTATACTTGGCCCTTAACAGAGTCTATGATGTTAGACTTCCTAGGATTGAACGTTGGCTCTCCCACTTACCAACTGTGCAACCTTGGGCAAGGTAATTAACCTCATCACAACTCCTTTTCATCTGTTAAGTGGGGATGACAATAGTCATCCCTGATAAGGATGGTGTGGAGACTAAGTACCTTAAGCCTCACAAAGCGCTTAGGACAGTGTCAGGTGCATAGGGAGGTCTCAGAAACTGTTAGCTGATACTATCAGAAGCACTTGAACATGTTAGCTAGTTATTGTCCTAAAGAGTCCCTCAGGGAACTTCCCTGCTGGCACAGTGGTTAATAATCTGCCTGCCATGAACTGGGGACCTTCAAGATGGCAGAGGAATAAGACGTGGAGATCACCTTCCTCCCCACAGATACACCAGAAATACATCTACACGTGGAACAACTCCTACAGAACACCTACTGAACGCTGGCAGAAGACCTCAGACCTCCCAAAAGGCAAGAAACCCCCCACGTACCTGGGTAGGGCAAAAGAAAAAAGAATAAACAGGGACAAAAGGATAGGGACAGGACGTGCATCTCTGGGAAGGAGCTGTGAAGGAGGAAAGGTTTCCACACACTAGGAAGCCCCTTCACTGGTGGAGACAGGGGGCGGGGATGTGGCGGCAGGGAGCTTCAGAGCCGCAGAGGAGAGCGCAGCAACAGGGGTGCGGAGGGCAAAGCGGAGAGATTCCCGCACAGGGGATCGGTGCCGACCAACACTCACCAGCCCGAGAGGCTTGTCTGCTCACCCGCCGGGGCGGGCGGGGGCTGGGAGCTGAGGCTTGGGCTTCGGAGGTGGGATCCTAGGGAGAGGACTGGGGTTGGCGGTGTGAACACAGCCTGAGGCGGCTAGTGCACCACGGCTAGCTGGGAGGGAGTCCGGGAAAAAGTCTGGAGCTGCTGAAGAGGCAAGAGACCATTGTTTCGGGGTGCACGAGGAGAGGGGATTCAGAGCACCGCCTAAATGAGCTCCAGAGATGGGCGCGAGCCGTGGTTATCAGCGCAGACACCAGAGACGGGCACGAAACGTAAAGGCTGCTACTGCCGCCACCAAGAAGCCTGTGTGCGAGCACAGGTCACTATCCATACCTCCCCTCCCAGGAGCCTGTGGAGTCTGCCACTGCCAGGGTGAGCCAGAGCCCCCGAATCAGCTGCTCCTTTAACCCCGTCCTGTCTCAACAAAGAACCGATGCCCTCAGGCGACCTACACGCAGAGGCGGGTCCAAATCCAAACCTGACACCCAGTAGCTGTGCCAACAAAGAAGAGAAAGGGAAATCTCTCCCAGCAGCCTCAGGAGCAGGAGATGAAATCTACACAATCAACCTGATGTACCTGCATCTGTGGAATACCTGAAGAGACAACGAATCATCCCAAAAATGAGGCGATGGACTTTGGGAGCAACTGTAGACGGGGTTTGCATTCTGCACCGAATTTCTTCCTGGTTTTATGCTTATCTCAGTCTAGTATTTAGAGTTTATTATCATTGGTATATTTGTTTATTGATTTGGTTGCTCTCTTCCTTTTTTATTAT
This sequence comes from Neophocaena asiaeorientalis asiaeorientalis, assembly GCF_003031525.2. Taxonomy (NCBI): domain Eukaryota; kingdom Metazoa; phylum Chordata; class Mammalia; order Artiodactyla; family Phocoenidae; genus Neophocaena; species Neophocaena asiaeorientalis. The sequence goes on from NW_020185327.1 coordinate 6,185,878, forward strand.
ATATATATATATATTCTTTTTCTCTTTTTGTAAGTGTGTATGTGTATGCTTCTTTGTGTGATTTTCTCTGTATAGCTTTGCTTTTACAATTTGTCCTATGGTTCTGTCTGTTTTTTGTTTTGTTTGTTTTTTGTATAGTATTTAACGCTTCTTATCATGGGTGCATTTATTTTTTTGTTTGGTTGCTCTCTTCTTTCTTTTTCTTTTTATTACTTTTTTATTTTTAATTTTTTTTATTTTAATAACTATTTACTGTTTTCTTTTTCTTTCTTCCTTCCTTCCTTCCTCCCTCCCTCCCTCTCTCTCTCTCTCTCTCTCTCTTTCTCTCTTTCTTTTTCTCCCTTTTCTTCTGAACTGTGTGGCTGACAGGGTCTTGGTGCTCCGGCCAGGTGTCGGGCCTGACCCTCTGAGGTGGGAGAGCCGAGTTCAGGACATTGGTCCACCAGACCTCACGGCCCCATGTAATATCAAACAGCGAAAGCTCTCCCAGATATCTAAATCTCAATGCAAAGACTGAGCTTCACTCAACAACCAGCAAACTACAGTGCTGGACACCCTATGCCAAACAACTAGCAAGACAGGAACACAAACCCACCCATTAGCAGAGAGGCTGCCTAAAATCATAATAATTTCACGGACACCCCAAAACACACCACCGGACTCAGTCCACCCACCAGAGAGACAAGATCCAGCCTCATCCACCAGAACACAGGCACTAGTCCCCTCCACCAAGAAGCCTACATAACCCACTGAATTAAACTTACTCACAGAGGGCAGACACCAAAAACAGGGAGAACTACCAACATGCAGCCTGCAAAAAGGAGACCCCAAACACAGTAAGTTAAACAAAATGAGAAGAAAGAGAAATACACAGCAAAGGAAACAGCAAGGAAAAACCCATCAAACCAAAACAAATGAAAAGGAAATAGGCAGTCTACCTGCAAAAGAATTCAGAGTTATGATAGTAGAGATGATCCAAAATCTTGGAAATAGAATGGAGAAAATACAAACCTCCACCAAGAAGCCTACACAACCCACTGAATTAAACTTACTCACAGAGGGCAGACACCAAAAACAGGGAGAACTACCAACATGCAGCCTGCAAAAAGGAGACCCCAAACACAGTAAGTTAAACAAAATGAGAAGAAAGAGAAATACACAGCAAAGGAAACAGCAAGGAAAAACCCATCAAACCAAAACAAATGAAAAGGAAATAGGCAGTCTACCTGCAAAAGAATTCAGAGTTATGATAGTAGAGATGATCCAAAATCTTGGAAATAGAATGGAGAAAATACAAGAAACGTTTAACAAGGACCTAGAAAAACTACAGAGCAAATAAACAATGATGAACAACACAGTAAATGAAACTAAAAATTCTCTAGAAGGAATCAACAGCAGAATAAATGAGGCAGAATAATGGATAAGTGACATGGAAGATAAAATAGTGGAAATAACTACCACAGAGCAGAATTTAAAAAAAGAATGAAAAGAATCGAGGACAGTCTCAGAGGCTGCTGGGACAACATTAAACGCACCAACATTCGAATTATAGGTGTCCCAGAAGCAGAAGAGAAAAAGAAAGGGTCTGAGAAAATATTTGAAGAGATTATAGTTGAAAACTTCCCTAATATGGGAAAGGAAATATTCAATCAACTCCAGGAAGCTCAGAGAGTCCCATACAGGATAAATCCAAGGAGAAACATGCCAAGACACATATTAATCAAACTATCAAAAATTAAATACAGAGAAAACATATTAAACGCAGCAAGGGAAAAGCAACAAATGACATACAACGGAATCCCCATAAGGTTAACAGCTGATCTTTCAGCAGACACTCTGCAAGACAGAAGGGAGTGGCAGGACATATTTAAAGTGATGAAAGGGAAAAACCTACAACCAAGATTACTCTACCCAGCAAGGATCTCATTCAGATTTGATGGAGAAATTAAAACCTTTACAGATGAGTAAAAGCTAAGAGAATTCAGAACTACCAAACCAGCTTTACAACAAATGCTAAAGGAACTTCTCTAGGCAGGAAACACAAGAGAAGGAAAAGACCTACAAAAGCTATCCCAAAACAATTGAGAAAATGGTAATAGGAACATACATATCGATAATTACCTTAAATGTAAATGGACTAAATGCTCCAACCAAAAGATATAGAATGCCTGAAAGGACACAAAAACAAGACTCGTATATATGCTGTCTACAAGAGACCCACTTCACACCTAGGGACACATAAAGACTGAAAGTGATGGGATGGAAAAAGATATTTATGCAAATGGAAATCAAAAAAAGCTGGAGTAGCAATTCTTATATCAGAAAAAATAGATGTAAAATAAAGACTATTATAAGAGACAAAGAAGGACACTACATAATGGACAAGGGATCAATGCAAGAAGAAGATATAACACTTGTAAATATTTATGCACCTAACATAGGAGCACCTCAATACATAAGGCAAATGCTAACAGCCATAAAAGTGAAAATCGACAGTAACACAATAATAGTAGAGGACTTTAATACCCCACTTTCACCAATGAACAGATCATCCAAAATGAAAATAAATAAGGACACAAAAGTTTTAAATGACATGGTAAACAAGATGGACTTAATTGATATTTATAGGACATTCCATCCAAAACAACAGAATACACTTTCTTCTCAAGTGCTCATGGAACATTCTCCAAGATAGATCATATCTCGGATCACAAATCAAACCTTGGTAAATTTAAGAAAATTGAAATTGTATCAAGTATCTTTTCCAACCACAACACTAGAAGACTAGGTATCAATTACAGGAAAAAATCTGGAAAAAAATAAAAACACATGGTGGCTAAACAAGACCCTACTAAATAACCACAAGATTACTGAAGAAATCAAAGAGCAAATCAAAAAATACCTAGAAACAAATGACAATGAAAACATGACAACCCAAAACCTATGGGATGCAGCAAAAGCAGTTCTAAGAGGGAAGTTTATAGCAATACAATCCTACCTCAAGAAACAAGAAATATCTCAAATAAACAACCTAACCTTACACCTAAGGCAATTAGAGAAAGAAGTACAAAAAAACTCCAATGTTAGCAGAAGGAAAGAAATCATAAAGATCAGATCAGAAATAAATGAAAAAGAAATGAAGGAAACCATAGCAAAGATCAATAAAACTAAAAGCTTGCTCTTTGAGAAGATGAAAAAATTTGATAAACCATTAGCCAGAGTCTTCAAGAAAAAAAGGGAGAAGACTCAAATCAGTAGAATTAGAAATGAAAAAAGAGAAGTAAAAACAGACACTGCAGAAATACAAAGGGTCATGAGAGATTACTACAAGCAACTATATGCCAATAAAATGGACAACCTAGAAGAAATGGACAAATTTTTAGAAAAGCACAACCGTCGGAGACTGAACCAGGAAGAAATAGAAAATATAAACAGATCAATCACAGGCACTGAAATTGAAACTTTGATTACAAATCTTCCAACAAACAAAAGCCCAGGACCAGATGGCTTCACAGGTGAATTCTATCAAACATTTAGAGAAGGATAACTCTTATGCTTCTCAAACTGTTCCAAAATATAGCAGAGGAAGGAACAGTCCCAAACTCATTCTAGGAGGCCACCATCACCCTAATACCAAAAACAGACAAAGATGTCACCAAAAAAAGAAAATACAGGTCAATATCACTGATGAACATAGATGCAAAAATCCTCAACAAAATACTAGCAAACAGAATCCAACAGCACATTAAAAGGATCATACACCAGGATCAAGTGGGATTTATCCCAGGAATGCAAAGATTCTTCAATATACGCAAATCAATCAATGTGATACACCATATTGACAAATTGAAGGAGAAAAACCATATGATCATCTCAATAGATGCAGAAGAAGCTTTCGACAGAATTAAACACGCATTTATGATAAAAACCGTCCAGAAAGTAGGTATAGAGGGAAGTTACCTCAACATAATAAAGGCCATATATCTCAAACTCACAGCCAACATAGTCCTCAATGGTGAAAAACTGAAACACTACTGAGCCCATGTGACACAACTACTGAAGCCTGTGCACCTAGAACCCATGCTCCACAACCAAGAGAAGCCACCTTAATGAGAGGGCTGCTCACCGTAATGAAGAGTAGCCCCTGCTTGCTGCAACTAAAAAGAAAGCCTGCGCAGCAACGAAGACCCAAAGCAGCCAAAAATTAATTAATTAATTAATTAAAATAAATAAATGTAAGGCCAGACACTATAAAACTTTTAGAGGAAAACACAGGCAGAACACTCTATGACATAAATCACAGCAAGATCCTTTTTGACCCACCTCCTAGGGAAATAAAAACAAAAATAAACAAATGGGACCTAATGAAACTTCAAAGCTTTTGCACAGCAAAGGAAACCATAAACAAGACGAAAAGGCAACGCTCAGAATGGGAGAAAATATTTGCAAATGAAGCAACTGACAAAGTATTAATCTCCAAAATACACAAGCAGTTCATGCAACTCAATATCAAAAAACAAACAACCCAATCAAAATATGGGCAGAAGACCTAAACAGACATTTCTCTAAAGAAGATGTACAGATTGCCAACAAACAAAGGATACTCAACATCACTAATCGTTAGAGAAATGCAAGTCAAAACTACAATGAGGTATCACCTCACACCGGTCAGAATGGCTATCATCAAAAAATCTACAAACAATAAATCCTGGAGAGGGTGTGGAGAAAAGGGAAGCCTCTTGCACTGTTGGTGGGAATGTAAATTGATACAGCCACTATGGAGAACAGTATGGAGGTTCCTTAAAAAACTAAAAATAGAACTACCATACGACCCAGCAATCCCACTATTGGGCATATACCCTGAGAAAACCATAATTCAAAAAGAGTCATGTACCACAACATTCTTTGCAGCACTATTTACAATAGCCAGGACATGGAAGCAACCTAAATGTACATCGAAAGATAAATGGATAAAGACAATGTGGTACATATATACAATGGAAATATTACTCAGCCATAAAAAGAAACGAAATTGAGTTATTTGTAGTGAGGTGGATAGACCTAGAGACTGTCATACCGAGTGAAGTAAGTTAGAGAGAGAAAAACAAATACCGTATGCTAACACAAATATATGGAATCTAAAAAAAAAAAGAAAGGTTCTGAAAAACCTAGGGGCAGGACAGGAATAAAGACACAGACATAGAGAATCGACTTGAGGACATGGGGAGAGGGAAGGGTAAGCTGGGACGAAGTGAGAGAGTGGAATGGACATGCATACAGTACCAAATGTAAAATAGATAGGTAGTGGGAAGCAGCCACATAGCACAGGGAGATCAGCTCGGTGCTTTGTGTCCACCTAGAGGGGTGGGATAGAGAGGGTGGGAGGGAGACGCAAGAGGTAGGAGATATGGGGATACATGTATATGTATAGCTGATTCACTTTGTTACACAACAGAAACTAACACACCATTGTAAAGCAATTATACTCCAATAAGACATAAAAAAAGAAAAGAATCTGCCTACCAATGCAGGGTACACGGGTTCGATCCCTGGTCCTGGAAGATCCCACATGCTGTGGGACAACTAAGCCCATGAGCCACAACTACTGAGCCTGCACCGTAGAGCTCGCGTGCCACAACTACTGAGCCTGTGTGCCGCAACAACTGAGCCCACGTGCTACAACTACTGAAGCCCTTGCGCTCTAGGGTCCATGCTGCGCAACGAGAGAAGCCACCGCAATGAGAAGCCCGCACACCACAACGAAGAGCAGCCCCCACTCGCTGCAACTAGAGAAAGCCCACACGCAGTAACAAAGACCCAACGCAGCCAAAAAAAAAATTAATTAAATTAAATTTTAAAAAAAGGGAAAAAGGAATGCCTCAGCCTCCCATTGCACAAAGTTGAGATAGCTGCAACTGGCACATTTTCTCTACATTTCTCATAAACAAGCCTGCCCACAAAGTAATTTTATGCGTCTACTTAAGGGTGTACTTTACAGCAAACTCATCCTGGTGGGCTTGTTCCAATGATGCAACTAAATTTGCAGTCAGAAGTTTCACCAGGATTATACTAAGTTTCTATGGTGAATGAAGTCTTTGGTAATACCTGCCCCCAATTTTTTCATAATAAATAATACAGACCTTTGGGACTAAACCATGTACTTTTGCCATCATTTGCAACATCTGCATCTCTTTTTTCTTTTAAGTAAAAATCGACTGTCTCAGGTTTGAATAATACATACCCCCATGCTGGCACTGCATCCCCCCTGCCTGCCAATCACCCATCACCAATCTTATCTGCCAAGTTCAGATGCAGCCCCAGACCTTCTTCAGCCCAGAAGACGACAGCCACCACGGCCCTTTAAAGATAATAGGAAATAAGATCCATTTGCCATTTACGGTGATTTTGTGAGGATCTAAAACTTGTTACTCTCTCAACAGAATGGTGACTCTGTCTGCCCAATCACTTTTAATCAACCTTGCGGAATTTCCATAATACTAAGAATCAATGCTGTCGCCATTTGCCAGGTAATTTGATTCTCAAAGGACTGGATATTGAGACAGCCACGCTAATGAACAAGTTAACCAGATGATTTCCTAGGGTCTCTAGGTTCTCCTAGGTCATGAGAAAGCCAAGAACTTGGACTTACCCATCATAGTGCGAGGAGTTCATGGTAGAAGCCCTGGCTCCAAGTCCCAGGTCCAATACTAATTTGCCATGAAACACATGGACAATCGTACTTGTGCTATTGACCGACTTCTAGAGGGTTCTTGCAATGAGCGGGGTGATCACTCATATTTGTGCACACGCTTTGAGTAATCTCAGATGATCTGCTGCCACAGTATAGATCTCCGAACACCCACAGAAATGCCTTTGGTAAGATATGCCTCAGGTAAAGGCCTGAAATACGAGGCATCCACTCAAGTGCTGTCATTCATATGTAAATACAATGCTCACTAATGACTAAATGCCCCTTTTAAAGGACCTTGGGGATAAATTCCACTGTGAATTTAGTCCCAAAGAGAATTTATCATTGATCAAAATTTTGTAGGATTTCTTTTATCTTATGAGGAAAATTATGCAACTTTATTTCACTTTTTGGAGCTAAGATCCATGAAAAAAAAAACTGTTAAATTAGCACATCCTAGGTGCCTGGGAACATCTATTCTTGTTGTTCCTTTCAAAACATGAGTGCTACTGTTATTTTTAATTTGACTCTTCTATGTTAGATTCAAGTTTATATGAAAGCTCACATTCTTTCACAAGAAATAAGGATATATTTTTATTAAAGAATAAAAACTAAGGAGATGTCAGTGATGAGTGACTGAAAATACTGCCGTCATACCCCCTAGAGATCTTTCAGAAGAAAAAACACCTGTCCTGCAGTCATTTACCTACAGGGACTTTACCTAGGGGGATCTCTTTCAACACTCAGATTCTCTGATTTCATCTGCACCTGAGTCATTGTGGTAACTTTAAGATTACTCGGGACAAATAAGCCCAGTAGGGGCTTAAGCCCACAGCCCAGGAGGCTGTCTAGCTAGATTCCAGCAGGTTCCCCAGTGGAGATTAGTGGGAAGGGCCCAAGGCCAGCTCATTGCCCAGTCCCTGGAGCTGAGGACAATTGGAGCAGGGGATCCCAGGGCCTACAGCAGCATTCTCTTCCTCCAGGGAACTGCTCTAAAGTTGTTTGGTAATAAAGTTAGGAAACATGTATTGTTCACCCACTGTGCTCTGTGCCAGCAACACGTGATAAGGAACGCAAATACAAATATAAGATGCAATTCCCAATCCCAGGAAATTCACGGTGTCGTGATGGGGAAAGAGGCAAGTGTTGATATAGCCACAGTGGAGGACACGGTGGATAAGAGATAGATGAGAAGCATAAATCAGTGCGAGGGGGTGAGATGAGAGGCAGAGAATGTTAACAGCCTGGGCTCATAGTCAGACCTCTACCTGGGCTCAAACGCTTGCTCTACTGCTTGCAAAATGTGTGACCCTGGGCAAGTCACTCAACCTCTCTGTACCTCAGTTCCTTCATAAAGCCAGGTTAATGATAGTACCTACATCACTGGGCTGTTACAATGACTAAATGAGTTAACGTAGGTAAAGCACTTGGGGCAGTCTCAGACATGTAGTGCATGCTATGTTGGAGTGAAGGAGCAGCCCTTCCATCCTCTTTATAGGGGAGTCCCAAAGAGACAGAAAAGAAAGCTGGTGACCAGTGCAATATTCTTGTCAATCAAACCCTTGGTAAATCATCTAGTGATTTAGGAAGAAGACCCCTGGAGAAAGATTGCTCTTACCTCCAGAGACCAACCCCCTTAATCACGCCACTCAAGAGACCACCCCACAGTCACTGGGGCAACAACCTGGAATTAAATACTGAGCTTCATTAAAATGTCTTACTCCCCTTAAAATTAATTCAAACGATTCTAAGGAATTAAACTGAATCACTGAGTCTCTCTTTTGCTGATTCTGTGCAACGGCAAGCTTCTCCCCTTCACTTTTGGGATTCAGTTTCTGCTTAAAACTTTTGATAATCTAATAGTGTCACTGAGTAACTTTAATTTTGCCGCAAATAAAAGATGTGTCTCTCTATGTGGAGACACATCCTTATGCCTCCAAATAGAACCTAGGGCAGAGAAGAGTTGGAAAGAAAACGTAGATGCAAATGGCAAATGTTTCTCCATCCATACTTTGCTTATGACCAGGCTCTTCCTTACACACAGAGAGGAGAGGTCAGAACTCCACAGGTGTTGTATGCAGAGAGTCTTGGGAGCCCTCTGACCTGGTCTGAAGAGAGATCTCAAGCTCTTAAATATCTGAGCATAGCATTTAGTTGTTATAAATAATGAACTCTCAGGATCAAAGATGATAGATGGATGGATAGAGAGAGAAAGAGAGAGAGGTAATTGATAGGTGGATAGATCTAGAGAGATAGGGAGATAAATAGGAAACTAAGTAAATAAATAATGTCTCTTTTTCAGGGTCAAGAAATTTTCTTTTCCCCAAATATTTTCCCCAACCCAAGATCTACTGTGACTGAAATCTCACCTTTAACATGCTTTTCCGTTAAGCTGTGCCCTTTGCAGGCATTATTTAATAAATTCAAATAGTCTCCAGGTTGCTAGCTCATTGCGTCTCTAACCCCTTGGCCTGAAAACAGGCATCAGATGCCCTCTCTCCTGACTAGAGGAACAAGGATGCTAGCAGATGAAGAGCCTGCAGAGAGTTATAAAGTGGACAGGCAGTGCCCAGAGACAAACTTTCTACCCTCACAATTTTAGATGGTCCTAGATCCCTGCCTTGTCCAAATATCCTCCTCTGATTTAACAGCAAAGCCAGGAAAAGATTCAGCGTTCAGTCCTTGCTTCTAGCCTTATAACTGGAATTTCAGAAAGTGGGGTGGGGGGGAGACATGCTTCAATTGGCAAGTCAGTCCTGGCTTGGTTAGCACACTGTTTAATTGCCAGAAGAAATAAGTGGTAAATGGTTGAATTATAGTTGGTGGTGACATTGCTCTGAACTGCTCAGGCTGCAAGAAGAGAAGTGGGAATGAAAACACCCAAAGGACAGCATTGTCATGGGCATTTCAAACGCAACACAGCCAGCCAAATCAATCACAGTAAAAAACTGGCTAAAGGCCACCCTCTAGTCAATCCTGGAAGAGAAGACTGTAGCGAATATGTTCCCTGAGAAACGGAAAATTGCAATTCACTTCCAAAGTAATCATTTCTCGCTCCTGCACAATTTTCTTATGCCTCTCTGAACTTCCTGGGTATATTCACAGCGCAAAACTTTCTTCCCGTGTATGTGTTCATGATGAGTTTTATGTGCATTTGCAGAAGGTCACTGTAGCCCTCCCAGTCCTTATAAATTAAGTTTATTTGGAGATGAAAGGGATGCAGCAGAAGTAGTCCCTGCTGTGACTTAATGTTGTAAGAGTTTATTTCTTTGCTTCTCTTGGGAAGCTATATTGATGGGGCAGGCAGGAGGAAAAAAAGGTAAAAAGCCTCCCCAACTCCATGCCTGTTTTCACTCTCATTTTTAAAAAACAAATGTATTCAAAAATCTCCTTCCAGATGTACTCGGATCAAATGGGGACACTGGATAATTGAGAAGCAAGATTTCCATCTGCTCTATCAATTGAAAGGCAAAAAGTGGAATGTAAAAAAAAAATAAAATAAAAATAACACATTGAACCAATCCGCCCTTGCCTTTGAGCTCTGTGAATGGACGGGTAATTCAAGGGCTCCAGGAGCTGGGAGGAGCTGGGATCCCTGAGTGACAGACAACTGCAGCTCCAGCTCAGCCACACAGAGGGTCTGTGTTTTCCAAGGCTTGCTCCAGAGCCAGGACCACACCCTCCAATGCATTCCATTGGCTCTTACGTCTCCCGTGCCCCACCCTCATTGGCCACCATACATTCGCCCATTTATTCAACCACCTCTGCCTTCGCTTATTAATTTCAATTTCACCATGACTCTGTGAAGCAGGTGCAGATAGGCATGTCATTGTTGTCCTGAAATGTTATTAAGTCCCACATTGCATTCATCTTCTCACATGTGTCTGTTTTGTCTTTCAGGCTAAATTGGAAGCCTTTGCAAGAGCAGGAACCTAGTCTTTCATTGCTCACGGTCTCCGGATTGGCTTCTAGTGGAGAGCCCTGCATATAACATCTATAAGTACAATAAACCCAATTAGGAAAAAAAAAAAGTTGGTATTATTTCATTTGTAAATATAGCGACGTGCCCAATAAAGCAGAACCTTATCACATATGAACATACGCTTTTTTTTTTTTTTTTTTTTTTTGCGGTACACGGGCCTCTCACTGTTGTGGCCTCTCCCATTGCGGAGCACAGGCTCCGGATGCGCAGGCTCAGCGGCCATGGCTCACGGGCCCAGCCGCTCCGCGGCATGTGGGATCCTCCCGGACCGGGGCACGAACCCGTGTCCCCTGCATCGGCAGGCAGACTCTCAACCATTGCGCCACCAGGCTTCAGGGAAGCCCTGAACATACGCTTTTAATCACTGGTAAGAAAACAGAATTTCTCAAGTCGCAGCCCTTCCTATTCCTAGGGTCAGAAACACCACCTTGGAGCAGATTGCTGCTCTGAGAAGAGGCAGCTGAGTGGCTTCCCTAAGTTATTTAGGTTAAGGCAAGTGCCCATTCATTCTGGAAGAATTACGTACCCAGATGCCTTTGTCCGGGCAAGGAGATCTGCAGATAGAGGTAGCATCGGTCAGTGCGTGCCCCTCCCTGGTGGATATCTGCATCTGCTCATTTTCCCCGGAGCCTTGGAGCCTTCTGATAGGAAAGGGAGTAGCACCAGGGCCCTGCCTGCTGCGGTTTAAAGTTATTGGACAGGTCCGTGGACTGAGGTAGCAGCTGGCAGGGAAGGACAACAGGGCTCCCTAGAAGAAATGGACCGCTAGGAGGAGTATTACTCAACTCAGATCTTGACCCTCGATAGGGAGGCCTGAGGCTGGCAGACTCCCTTTGGACCCGCCTCCTCCACAGAGGAAGAAACTTGTGGGCAATGACTGCATGCAGTTTGTTATGGACTGAATTGTGCCCCTCAACCAAAATACATACGTTGAAGCTCGAGCCCCCTCTGTGACTGTCTCTGGAGACAGGATCATTAGGAAGTATAAAGGTTAAATGAGATTATAAACGTAGAGTCCTAATCTGATAGGACTGCAGCCTTATAAGAGGACGGAGATCTCTCTCTGTGTGTCCGTCTGTCTGTCTGTCTCTCTCCATCACGTAAGGACGCAGAGAGAAGGTAGCCATCTACAAGCCAGGAAGAGAGCTCTCACCAGGAACCAACCTTGCTGGACCTTGATCTGGGATTTCCAGCTTGGAGAGCTGTGAGAAAATAAATTTCTGTTGTTTAAACCACCCAGTCTAAGGTATTCTGTTTGGCAGCCCAAGCTGACTAGCAAGTTACTTAAGATCATACAGTCAGTAAGTGGCAGAGCTAAAACTCCGCTCCACGTTGTTTTCATTTTGCCAGGCTGAGATTCTGATGGAAAACCACAGTCACTGTGGTGACCCACACTGTTATAGGAAACGGGTGGGGGAGGGGGTAAGCTAATTAGTCAGACAATAGTGAGAAATGGATAAGCCACTATAATAGCCTTAGGTGTCCTGGAAGAGGGGAAAAGCAAGGTCGACCAGAAACCCTTGTAGGATGGATGGATGGATGGATGGATGGATGGATGAAGGAATGAATTCCTGCAGGTTGAAGTCAGCAAGGCTTCCTGGAAGAGGTGACAATTAGAAAGCTCGCCTCTGGCCTCAACACCTCATGCCTTCCCCCCCCCCCGTAGTGAACACTTTCCTCTCACTCTCAGATTCCATGAGAGGTCAGTCTTTCCCTGGACACACACCACTGGGAAACCTGTGCTCTGCAGATTTAACCCCTTCTACTTGTCCCCATAGCGTCTTGTATGAAAATGACAACAAATAAATATGTGCTGGTTGATTGCTGGCCCTCTCTTCTGCCCTCCTTTCCTGGGTTTGCACCTTTCCTGCAGTATATGTAGAGGCTTCGTAAATTAAATAACAATTTTTGTTTTTCTTTTCCCTACATCAGTGCTCGAGGCCACCGTGCTGCCTTGAGACTGAGGGAATGAATCCTTATATACGCTACTATACTAAAACGGAACACGTGACATAAGCAGGAGCTACACTGTGTGCCCAACAGGAGAGCTGAACGGGAGGATGGAGAAAGGAGGAGACCACCCTCTCTCCACCCTCTTCTGCCCTCATGAGACCAAGAGACGGCCCCCAGGAGAGGGTGCAAAGGAGTGTGACTTGGAAGAGATTTGGGAGGAGAGACTGGCCGCTCCGCCCTGGGGGACCAGCAGGGAGAGGAGAGGCAGCCCAGGAGTCAGGACCTAGGTGGTGCCTGCAGGGACCGGCAGGGGAGCCCAACCAGAGGGTGAAAGCCAAGCCACCCCAGTGCGCCACTCGCTGTCACTCAAGGCGCCCACACTGTGTAAGCAGGAAGCCTCCTTAACTGTCCATCTCATGTTACTGGGGGTGCAGGGCCTTCCAGCCCAGGTGCCTGTACTCCGCCTGTGGATTCGCCACCTCCGGGAAGACGTGCACCCACCTGGGCCCTGCGCTGGCAGAGCCCCACCCTCACTGCTCTCTGTGGACACCCCTTTCACTCGACATTAACAGCTAACCCACAGAGCTTACCGTGTAAACATATACATATATTTATGTATATTTATACTTACTTACTTATTTAATCTTCACAACAGCTCTCTATTATAGTATCTCCAATGTTCAGATCAGCCTCTCTGGCACAGAGAGGTTAAGTAAACTACCCAAAGACACACAGAGCTGAAGCCGAAGGAGCACCAGGCAGTGAGGACCCCCATGCGCCCACCCACTACACGTGATCCAGGCTACTCTCTATGGGACTCCAGGTCTGTGATCTAGCTCCAGAGCGCAATTTAACTCCTCCAGGACCACAGCCCTGCCTCCTTTACCTTGATACATCCACAGCCCCGGACACCTTGCAGGTAAAAAGAGTTGAGTCAATGCCAAATACATTGAATGACTAGAAATTATTAATGAAAGCTTTATGTTTGAACATGGTTTTGTCCTAGAGCACCCTGAAGGATACACTTCTCAAAGAAGCCCAGACACGTACCATGGATGGAGCTTTTTATGTCACAGCGCTCTTTTCCATGGGCCAACACCGGCCTTTCATTCTCCAGACAGCATGGAAGAAGAGAATAACTTACCCTTAATCATGCTTTACACTTTGCACAGAGTTTTTAAAAAATGCGTCACCTCAGTTAATTCTGTAGTTAAAGGAAGCATTATCACTCTTACTGTACAGGTTAAGAAACGGAGGCATTAAAGAGGTTAAATGATATATCCAAGATGATATAGCTACTCAGCAGCAAAGCCAGGACTTAAATGCCAGAATCTGGTTCCTACTTTCTGGTCTGGCATTCTTTCCTTGGATGGTGAGTGTATTTCTTATTCTCAGATGCCATAAGGTTAATTCCACAAATACTTTTTCTCAAGCTGCACACCTGTTAGAAAGGATTGAGTGGTGGGGGGCATTTCACACAGAGCCTTGCTAGTTAAGCTCTCCATTGCCCTGGCCATGGACCAGCAGCCTTAGCATCACCTGGGAGCTTAGAAATGCAGAGCCTTGGGCCCATCCAGGACACATTGAATCTGAATCTGCAGTTTAACAAGATCTTCGGGGGATTTGTATGCACACAAAGGTTTGCGAAGCAAACTGTGGAAGTTTGCCAGCACTGTGGAAGACGTGCTCACAAGGGCAGTCATCAACAGACATAAAGAAGTTGACTATTCTCGGGTGGATGCTGTGAGAGTTAAATGGGTATCTAATACCTTTGACTACATTCAGATATTGACTTGGAAAGCATCACCTGCTCCTCATGCACGACAAGTATGTAAAGAAATCAGCGCGTGACTTGGACTGCGAGCAGTACACATCTGAATGCAGACAGAACTGCTGCGCACCTGGCAGTCTCTCCCACCTGGGAAACCTGGGGGGAGGGGACGCCCACCGAAAGAGATGCACGCATGGATGTTCTGTCCATACATAGGGTTTGGACTGGCACCATTCTCTTACTACGTGTTTTCTGATGCCGCACTGGGGTGCTGGGGACTTAATGTTCTGAACACACAGACCCAATTCTGTTTGGCAATAAACCAGAAAAGTGACGCTTCCATTACACATCACGCTGCCTGAGCTGGTTGTGTGGAAGTCTGTCACCTTGTCGGTGGACAGGTGGCAAGCTAAATTGGACACAGCCTCATCCTCCCACCCCAGCTCTCCCACCAGCTCTCATGCCAGAGGAAGTCTGAGTCAAACACTATTTTTGGTTTTTTTTTTTTTTTGCGGTACGCAGGCCTCTCACTGTTGTGGCCTCTCTCGTTGTGGAGCACAGGCTCCGGACGCGCAGGCTCAGCGGCCATGGCTCATGGGCCCAGCCGCTCCGCGGCATGTGGGATCCTCCCGGACCGGGGCACGAACCCATGTCCCCTGCATCGGCAGGTGGACTCTCAACCACTGCACCACCCGGGAAGCCCCAAACACTATTTTTGATTTTTTAAATAAATTGTCTCTACAGGATGGTGTTCAGGCTATAACATGTAGAGTGTTTTAAAGACGCAGCTTTTAAAATTTGTCTGAAAGAAACCTAAACATGTTGCTAGATTTCCCTCACCAAGAGAAGTACTTGCTCAATCAAAATGAATTTGTCGATTAACCTTAATGGTACTGCAGTGGGTTGAATAGTGTTCCCCCAAACTCATGTCCATCAGAACCTTGGAATGTGACCCTACTTGGAAACAGGGTCTTTGCAGATGTAATTAGTTAAGATGAAGTTATACTGGATTAGGTAGGGGTGAGTCCTAAATCCAGTGACTGCTGGTGTCCTTGTAAGGAGAGGGATATCTGAAGATTCACAAGGGCACACAGGTGAGAAGGTATGATGACAGAGACAGAAGTTGGAGCTACAAGCCAAGGGACACCAAGGATGCCAGCAAACACCAGAAGCTAGGAAAAGGCAAGAAGTCTTCCCTAGAACCTTTGGAGGGAATTCAGCCATGCCAACACCTTGATGTCAGACTTCCAGATTACAGAACTGTGGGAAATTAAACTTCTGTTGTTTGAAGACATCCAGTTCACGGTACTTTGTTAAAGCACCCCTGGGAAAGGAACAGAGTATCTAATAACTAATGTCACTAACATTATTTTGAGAGCTTGCTCTGTGCCAGGCACTGCTCTGAACACTTTACATGTATTTACCCATTTAATCCTCAAAACAACCTCCTGAGGGAGGTACAGTTATTCTCATTTTACGTAACAGACACTAAGTCACGTACCCAGCGGCTGGATACTCAAGCAGGCTCTAATCCAGCCAGTGCCACTTCAGAGCCCTCACTCGGAGCCTCCAAACATGAGCTCTGAGAGTTGGGAGGTGAAACTGAGATGAACGTATGGGCCAGCGTTGGTGTGAACACACAGCATCCCGCGTTCCTGCTCTGGCTTCACCAGCCTGATGAGCAGAAATCAGGACCCACAGGAAGCTTCGCTGTTGGGTGGTAGGAGTTTCTAGGAAATGGAGTTATTAGTGAGTGCTCTCAATTAAGAAAGCTCCAGTGTGCTAAGCTGAGCTGAAAGATCTCAAAGGCCCCGGAGCTGAGTTAAGATGTTCAATTCTTGGAATACATTTCCCTTAAGTCTCTTATGGCACTTATGAAGAACTATTCCTGGGGCTTCCCTGGTGGTGCAGTGGTTAAGAATCCGCCTGCCAATGCAGGGGACACGGGTTCGAGCCCTGGTCCGGGAAGATCCCACATGCTGCAGAGCAAGTGAGCCCGTGCACCACAACTACTGAGCCTGCGCTCTAGAGCCCACGAGCCACAACTACTGAGCCCACATGCCTAGAGCCCATGCTCCACAACAAGAGAAGCCACCGCAATGAGAAGTCCACGCACCGCAACGAAGAGTAGCCCCCGCTCGCCACAACTAGAGAAAGCCCGTGCGCAGCAACGAAGACCCAAAGCAGCCAAAAATAAATCAAAAAACAAAACAAAACAAAAAAAAATGACTATTCCTAAAATGACTGTGCTAACGTACCTCTTGCGTTTGTTGAAAAGGTGGGCTGGCTCGCTAGAATCTTTCAAATTCCACTTTCAAAGGGGGCCCCACTGGTGAACCACAAACTAGAAAGAGTTGCAGTGCCCTGTGGTGGCAGACAGTTCTCACTGTGAACACAGCGCCCGAGGCTTTAAGAAGTTGTGCGGAATGTGTACCCAACACACAAAGTCTACATCACGGTTCTCAGCCTTCCCACTTGCTGTTTGGGGCCGGGTGATTCTTTGCTGGGGGTGGCAGGGAGCTGCCCTGTGCGTTGTAGGATGCTGAACGGCATCCTTGGCTTCTTACCCACCCGACGGTCAGAAGCATCCCTACCCCAGTGTGACAACCACAAATGAACCCAGAAAGATAAAATCACCCCCTACCCCACTGAGAACCACTACCCTATACAGAGTAACAGAAATAAGCCACCATCGACTTGGGAGAAACTTTGTGTTTACAAGGTTTATCAGGCAGCTAAAGGGAAAGGTAGAATCACAGCTCTATCCACACGCCCTTAGCCCAGGTTTGGTCACTGACCCCCAAATCTCCTTTGCCCTGTTCTCTCTTCCGTCCCTAGCTTCTCCCACACTACTCTCTCCTTTGTTCCATCCCTAGCCCTTCCCACACTCCTTTCCTGGCTGTTTTTCCTTCACTTGCCCCTAAGATGTTGATGTTCCACCAGGTTTTATCCTCCTCCCTCCGTTCTGCTTTCCTTGGTTAAGTGTCACTTATCCTAACCTCCTTTCCCACCTACATGTTAATAACTAACTTCCAAACACATATTTTTAGCCTGACGCTTGTCCTAAGCTCTAATTTACAAGTACTAAACTGGTATTCCAGTGTTCCCAACTAGTTATCTATATACATTCCACATGTATCTCAAAATCATGGTATCTAAAACTATGCAAAATAGTCATTAAAAGTCCAGGTAGCTTAGTGTCACGCTGCCCATCAAAATTCTATCAGATTCTGAAAGGCATCTCTTCTTCTGTAAGACCACCACAATCAACTAGACACTACATACTGTTATAGAGTCTACTTGTGGTCTGAGCTCTCCTTTCCACTCTTGCTGCTGCTGCCCTGGTCCAGGCTTTCTTTTAAGACTGTAAATCTCAGCCTCTCCATCTCCATCTCCCCACACTGTTGCTAAGGCATCATTCCAGAACAGTGAGGCTCCGATCTCCCTGTTCCTCTGATACTTCTACCACAACACCAGGCTCCATGATCCACCCAGGGCCCAAACCAGAAACCTAAGCTCCACCACTAACTCTTCCTTCCTATTTCCCATTCAACCTGTCAGCTCAGCATCATTCCGCCTGGAATCCATCCATTCCTCTCTTTCCACTTCTGCTACCTTATTATATCTTGCCTGAATTCTTCAACAGGTCTCTCTGCCTCCAATACTGGCCCATGTAAAATTAATCTTACACACGGTCACTAGAGTGATCTTTAAAAATTAAAATCTGCCATATGATCCAGCAATCCTGCTTCTGCATATTTATCCAAAAGAATCGAAAGCAGCATCTCAAAGAGAAATTTGCACACCCATGTTCCCTGCAGAACTATTCACAATAGCCAAGAGGTGGAAGCCACCCAAATATCCAACAATGGATGAATGGATAAGGAAAATGTGATAGACAATTCAATGGAATATCATTCTATCTTAAAAAAGGAGGAAATCCTGTCATATGCTACAACATGGATAAACGTTGAGGACATTACGGTAAGTGAACTAAGCCAATCATAGAAAGACAAATGCATGATTCTGCCATATGAAGTAGCTAAAGTAGTCAAACTCATAGAAACAGAAAGTAGAATGGTGGTTACTAGGCAGTAAGGGTGAAACCGCAGAAATGCATCTTTGGGGGGCTCTGGGGAGCTCCGGTTCTTTATGTCTCAGAACAGAAAGAATTCAGCAAGAGGCAATGAGAGATAAGAAGTGATTTATTAGAATAGGATGCTTGTGAGGCTTACAGGTGGGCAGGTAAGAGGGTGCCATGCCCCGAGAACTTAGTGGGTTACTATAATCAAAGCAAAAGTGGCGAGAGGAGAAGACCACCTTCCTCCTCATTCTTGAGTAGACGTCAAGCTTCCATCATCAGCTTCTCCTCCATGTCAGGCGGGGGAGTTTTCCTGTCCCTGCATGGTCAAGCTGGGACTGTCATGGCGCAATGGAAATGAGCAAAAATGTGGTAACATATACGAAAATGTGGTAAATCACCTCAGGTTTCAGTATAATGTCACCTTTTCCTTATATTTTTGTTTTTAGTGTGCTCAGAGAAACATGCCCTAGAAATCATTAACTTACTGACCTCACTGGGCAGGATGTGGGTCTCATTCAACCATTGTTTTATTGTTTGGGGGCATGTCTCATGCTTCTGTTGCATGGCTTTGTTGCTAAGCAAGCCTGCTGAGTTTCGTGGTTATGTAAACCTGCTTTCTTGAGTGATCATTAACTTACAGGGGTCTCCCATGCTTTTTTTCTTTACTTGCGATCCCTTAGTGGGATTAATTATTTAATCACCTACTTTGTCCCTTTACTCTGTCCTTATCAGGGGCGAGGGAGAATGAAGAGTTTTTCTTTTTCCTTTTTTTTTTAAATAAGTCTTGGGGATGTAATGTACAGCGCGGTGAGTATAGTTAACAATACTGTATTGTATATTTGAAAGTTGCTAAGAGAATAGATTTTTTTTTTTTTTTTTGGCCGTGTGGCATTTGGGATCTTAGTTCCCTGACCAGGAATCGAACTTGTGCCCCCTGCAGTGGAAGCATGGAGTTCTAACCACTGGACCGCCAGGGAACTCCCCTGAAGAGTTTTTCAATGGATATAGACTTTCAGTTTTGCAAGATGAAAAAGTTCTAGAAATCTGTTGCACAACGTGTATATCCTTAACACTACTGAACTGTACACTTAAAAATGGCAAAGATGGGGCTTCCCTGGTGGCGCAGTGGTTGAGAGTCCGCCTGCCGATGCAGGGGACATGGGTTTGTGCCCCGGTCCGGGAAGATCCCACACGCCGCGGAGCAGCTGGGCCCGTGAGCCATGGCTGCTGAGCTTGCACGTCCGGAGCCTGTGCTCCGCAACGGGAGAAGCCACAACGGTGAGAGGCCTGCG
Source organism: Neophocaena asiaeorientalis asiaeorientalis (assembly GCF_003031525.2). Lineage (NCBI taxonomy): Eukaryota > Metazoa > Chordata > Mammalia > Artiodactyla > Phocoenidae > Neophocaena > Neophocaena asiaeorientalis. The sequence continues at coordinate 6,205,648 of NW_020185327.1, forward strand.
TACCGCAAAAAAAAAAAAAAAGCAAAGGTGGTAAATTTTGTTATGTGGTTTTTACCAAAAATTTTTTTTTTTAATTTTAATGAAAATCTGTACGTATAATTGCCTTTTGTAAACCCGTCCCTGGCTCACTTTCTCTCTGGCCTTTGCATAGTCTGTCTGCTCTGCTTGGGACCTTCTTCCAAACACCTCCCCTCCTCTACTCACTCCACTCCAGGCAAATCCTCCTCCCGGTACTCATGACTTCTTTGACCTCTCTGCTTTGTGCCCCAAACTTAGCCCACTGGGGCACTCACACCAAGCAGTGGCTGCCAGTTATCCCTGTCTGACCACCCTAAGAAACCGTAATGCCCTCACACACAGGCACCTGCAGGCTTCATCCCTGTGTCTCAGGGTGAGCATATACCCAGCTCATTTGTCAAGGCATTTATCAGAAGCCAGAGCCCTGCCTCAGAGGACTTCTGTTCAGTTAAGTTTTCTCCATCTTATTCTACCTGAAATCTGACTTTTCTTTCTCTCTTTTTATAATCTTCTTGCCTCAGTAAACATCCCACTCTGGCCTGGTCCTGCCTTGACTAACTTCAGGCTTTCCAATTTCATTTTCCTTATACAGCTCTCCACAGCTGCTGGACTCCAAGGCTTTTCATCACTGTAGAGCTTCCCGCAGACAGTGTGCAGGATGATCCACTGAACTGGAATAGTCTCATCTTAACCGAGACCAAGTTTGATAAAGCAGAAGCCGGCTGGGAATATTTACACGCAGTTTGAGGGATGGTCCTTAAGCCCACTGCTCTGAGCCCTTAAAGAGCAGAATCATAATGTTCTCCACCTCTTTGTTTTGTTTTTGTTTTTTTTTTCGCGGTACGCGGCCCTCTCACTGTTGTGGCCTTTCCCGTTGCGGAGCACAGGCTCCGGAAGCGCAGGCTCAGCGGCCATGGCTCACGGGCCCAGCCGCTCCGCGGCATGTGGGATCCTCCCAGACCGGGACACAAACCCGTGTCCCCTGCATCGGCAGGCGGACTCCCAACCACTGCGCCACCAGGGAAGCCCCAGCTCCCTGTTTTAAAATGCAGATTTTATTATTATTGGTGAGGCCAACAGATTAGGAGATGAATGCCACTGAAAAGACAGTTTCCTCCTCGCAGTATCCAAGAGGAGGGGCAACACAGCACCTACAGGGTCTCCATAAGGAAGGACCAGGCTGGGTCAGGAGGCAGGGGGAGCGAGGCAGAAACATGGATAGGAACCTTTATTACAGTTTGGTGGGGAAGGAATAGGTTCTGTAGGATGAGCCGGCTGAGCACGGCGGGATTGGCTAGCTTGAATACTTTCAGTGGGCTCTGGGGCACAGGGGCTGGCCCTCGTTGTCTGGTACCTGACCCTGGGGTGATTAGGGTAGGCGATAGTGGCCTGATGCCCGAGAGCCCAAATAAGGAGGTGATTGGGGGCTGGGCTGTGGATGGAGTGGTTGGCATGTGACAGGTGCGATTACGGGGGACTCATCTGCTATCTCTAAGAACCGGCTTACCCAGAGAGGGGCAGTCTTTCCCTAGCCAGCTAGTCTCCAAGATGTCAAAGCATCATAACATACAGAAAATTAAAAATATCCAACACCAGGACCAGAACATGGGATATGGGATACGGCTGCAGGGAGGTCAAAGAAGGGAAAAAAATAAGGATGCTGCTGCTAATAACATTGCTGGTAACCCAGCACAGAGCATTCCGTGACTTTCATAAAGTCGATAAGAAAAATTCTTCCAGCTATGGATTACAAATAGCCACTCACTTTCTGAGAAGCCAGCTACTAAAACATTTACTTTAGATTTCTTTTTATGTGAAGTGATAAATATACATTTTTTCCCCATGGAGAATATTTATGAAAACTTTTCTGGGAAATGTCTTTTCACTACATGTAGGGTCTCTGGAGACAGTTCAGGAAAGCAGCCCCCCAAATGCACTGTCAATTGTGACCTGACTGTCTGAATTACCATATTTTTATATTGTAACTCACTTCCTTTAATGATATATATATTCAACTAATGGTGTGAAAGAGACGGAAACTGGCAGCTTTAATGGTGTGTGATGTATGTGCTCCTTAAGCATTAAATGTGAGGGTATGCCTGAGACAAGGAGCTTTGCTGGCCTTCATCTGGGCCACCAGCTTCAGCATGTCACTCAGCAGAGGTGACTTTGGGGGTGATGTGGCATCTGAATGCCATTTCCTTAGTGCACATTAAAGATGACCGCACAGCCAGACTGTGACAATTGGGAACTTCTGAGCCTTTTAGGCACCACTTTCTTTCTCCAGGCCTCACCCCCACTCCCCTTGAGCCCCTCCTTCTTTGCTCTCTTTACTGTCTTCCTGGATGAGGCTCCAGCCCTCAGCACTTACTGGAAGCAATTGTCAATTCAAATGGCTCTACTGCAGGTCATCCGGCCGGCGGAGAGGTGTGTCCGCATGTCTCTGCGTTTTGGACACTGGGATGCTTAAAATGAACCTAAGACAGGGCTTAAACAGTAGGGCACCAGGTGTGCCCCCATCTTGAGAGGTAGAGGGGGGACCAAGGATGTGCTAGCAGTCATTCGTACTTCAATCTAATAGTCCTCACTCCATGCATTTTCAGCCTCTTTTCAAACTGTGGAGTACAATATTTAGGTTCCTCTGAAAGAAATTTCAGATGTGATCCAGCAGGGAGAGGAGGAATGATCGAGCAGGGTGGGAAATTGGTCCTTCCTAGAGCCCATGATGTCCCGTCTTGCTGGCAGCCCGTGGGCCCCCTGCCCACACGGAAAGCATCAATGCTTCCTCCCTGTTTGGCTGAGCACAGGGAAGGGGCCCAGCCTTCCGAGCCTGACAGAATTTCCAGATGGGGTACATCTGTCACAGTCACTTTCTGTGACATGCTGCGTCAGCCCCTAGCAGAGACACGGGTTGTGCATGAGCCTGGAGGCCCACAAGTACCATCCTGGGCATCACTGCTGTTGTCTTAGTTCCTGCCAGCTCTGCTCCCTCCCTTCCTCTTTCTAGTGACTGAGATCAGCAAGTCTTCCTTTCCCACCTCATCAACGCCTGACTATTGTTTGGCTTCTAGACAACAGGATTATAAACAAAAAATTAAGACAAAAATTATACAGATACTTTATATAAAATGGAAAATAAAAATTAGAAGGAGCTAAAGGGATTGCTCAAGAGAAGTCTGACTGCCCAAGAATCAAGCAAAAGATTTTCATCCATGACCCTGACCCTACATCTGCACTGGTCCTTAAGGAGAGAAGAAATCCTGGCCTTCAAATCAAGTATGGATACATGTAGAGAGTTACGGGTAAATTAAAGGATATTTTTTGAAAGCTTCAATACATGGAGAGATATACAGTGCATCTGTATCTCTAAACTAAATATTGCAAAAACATTAAGTCTCCCAAGATGAGTTTCAAACTTTAATTCAATCTCAATCACATTCTCAAAAAAAAAAAAAAAGGTTTTCTTCAAACTTAGTACATATTAATTCATCTAAGAGAAAAAACAGATACACATGAACAGAGGAAAACAACAAAACTGACTATTTTAAATGGAGTAAATCGTCTGGAATTAGACCATATTATTAAAAAACAATTTTATATGTAATATAAAGATGTCATAAATCAATGAAAGAAAAGGCAGAAATATTTAATAGTGTTGGTTTTGCTAATTAGTATCAGGGGAAGGATGACTGCAGACCCAAGTAATATAACAAATAAATTTTAAACAAATTAAGAAGTTAAATGTAAAACTCCAAGCATGAAAACATAGACACATATAATTGATAAATTAGTACCTCTGGATAGTGTGGAGAAGGGACAACATTCTAAGTGTAAATGTGATAGAAGAAATCAGAAAGAACATTTAACAGCTTTGATCGAAAAAATTTAAAATACCGACTCCCCAAGGAAAACTATTAACCCAAAGAAAAAGAATAGGCTGGGCAAATATAGTTAGAAGTGATTATTTTTAGTGTGTAAAAGTGCATGCGACTTGCAATAAATACATTATGACCCCAGTAGATAAACTAGGCAGACAGTAAGATAATAAAATATGCAAACATGAAAGGCAACTTTGCCAATTATAAAAATAATGTAAATGAAAAAAACCTTTAAGGTACACATTTTACATATTAAGTTAAATAAAAGTCTAATGGTAATTTACATTGCTAGTAATGGTGTATTGAAAATACAGTCACTTATACTGCATATAGCATTTTAAAATGATACAATTCTTTTGGAAAGCTACTTGGCAATATATTTCAGGGACCAAATGAAAGATTATATTGTTTGACTTGATAATCCTACCTTTATACAAAATATGGGAAAAGCTGCATACATGAAGATGTTTATCACAATATTGTTTTAGTAGAAGAAAAAGACAGAAATAAACAAAGTCCAGTAATAAAAGAATAACTAGGGGCTTCCCTGGTGGCACAGTGGTTGAGAGTCCGCCTGCCGATGCAGGGCAGGTTCATGCCCCAGTCCGGGAAGATCCCACATGACGCGGAGCGGCTGGGCCCATGAGCCACGGCCGCTGAGCCTGCGTGTCTGGAGCCTGTGCTCCGCAACGGGAGAGGCCACAACAGTGAGAGGCCCACGTACCACAAAAAAAGAAAAAAAAGAATAACTAAACTGGTTCTGGAACTGTGGCAATTTTAAAACATGTCTGCAAATTCTTTCATTCCCCTGCCAGTGAGACATATTCCTTCCCCTCGCATCTGGGCTGACATTAATTACCAGTTACCAAGAGGGTACAGCTGAAGTGGCCCTTTTTGAATGTCACAGAAGACAAGGTAGCTTTTGCCTGGCTTGCTAGAATACTCCTGCGGGAGCCCTGAACCACCACCTACGAAGTTCTAGCATCCTGAGGCTGCCATATCATTCGAAAGCCCAAACAAGGCCAAGTGGAGAGTCCACACTGAGATGCCATGAAACTACAGAAAGACAGACGGATGCCCAACCAGACCCAGCTGCCCCAGTCCATCTGTCCCAGATCCAACCACAATCTGATGGCAACTACTTGAGGCTGAACCACACAAATAAGCCTTCCCCAAATCCCTGACACACAGAAGCCATGAGAAATAATACAATAATTATTGTTTTAGGTCACTAAGTTCTGAGTGGTTTGTTGCAAGGCAATAGATGCCTAGAACAGAAATCTCTACTAGATAGGACATGAGGCAGCCACAGAAAAGATTAATTAAAAGACTATGTAAAAACACAGAAGATTTTTTTACATAATATTTAATGAAAAACAAGACATAAAATTTTTGTACATTATGCTTGTAACCATTTAAAATCCATATTAAAAAGGACCAGAATGGAGTCACCACAATGTTAAGAGTTGTGTTAGGCTGGTAACATAAGGATGGTATTATTGTGCTAATAATGTCTAAACTCACTAAAATGGATTTATAATGATTGTGTAATTAACTAAAGAGAACTACTTGTCCCTAAAAGAAAAAAACTAAGAGTCCCACTTTAAGATACTGGTTCAGCAAAATGAAAAAATCTAAGACGTTAGAAGCAAAAAAGTACTATAGTAAAACCTACCCCTTTCCCAAGAGTGATTTTGAATTGGGATGGAACCCCTGAGGTTTGTGTGTTAAAATATAAGTTGTACCTTCCACTGTTTCTAAAGTTTGAAGAGAACTCATAAACATTACCCACAGCCATCTACTGCAGAGTTCTTCTTATTTCACTGCTTTTATTTTTAAGACAAAGATCGCCAGGTATTTTGTATAGAATGCAAACAACATAGACGTGTTTGAAATGTCTAAATGAAAACATGGTTTTAGGATCGTCTCTCTTGGAACTAGATTAGACTCTTGGGACTACTCTTTTTGTTTGTTTTTGCCGTACGCGGGCCTCTCACTGTTGTGGCCTCTCCCGTCGCGGAGCACAAGCTTCGGACGCGCAGGCTCAGCGGCCATGGCTCACGGGCACAGCCGCTCTGTGGCATGTGGGATCCTCCCGGACCGGGGCACGAACCCGCGTCCCCTGCATCGGCAGGCGGACTCTCAACCACTGCACCACCAGGGAAGCCCGACTTGGGACTACTTTTGAAGCCCATTTGTATCCCATCACCTCAAGTCCACCAGGAACGCACGTGGCTCCTTGTAGCTCAGCGACCTATCAACTAAAGGACATACACACAACATGGGATGATGGAGTAAGACTCAACAGGAGCAAATAAGACATTTGCTAGGGAAAGGGGACTCAGGCAACACAGAGCAGTCACTGGCTCACTGTCATCTAGCAAATCCCACAGGGCAAGCATTGTGCAGGCGCCTTCTCAGGCTGCAGAGTACGTCGGCTGGTGGCCGTCTGGTCCTGTCCTTGGAGGGTGAGGCAGGCTTTGGAGAGTGTGCTCCTCTTAGAGGCTGAGCGCCCACTTCCTGCCGGTGCAGGTTTGGGATCAGCGGCATTACTTTAGGGGTTGAACAGTTCCAGACTTTTGCAGGTGAAGGTAATAGTTACTTATAGCAATAAAATTCCCTCAAAATTGTGCTAAGCTTCTTGTCTATTTGCCCACAGTCACTCTGTATACAGGACCTTATATATGCCCATGATTCTGGCCCAAAGGTTGGCAAACTTTTCCTATAAAAGGGCTAGATAGTAAACATTTGGGGCTTAGTGGACCAAAAGGCAAAATCAAGCGTATTATGTAGGTACTTATATAATATGAGAGAAAGCAAATGTCCACATTTTTTTCCACCTGTTTTAAGGCCAGGGCCATACAAAAACGAGCAGCAAGTCAGACACGCCTACATATCTGCCGTGTGCCACCCCCTCTAGTATGTTACTCACTGGCCTCAGGGCTCCACACCGTTCTCTTTCATCTTCATAGTGGCCGCCTTGAAGCCATCTGAGACAGTAGGCTTTAGAGGGAAGGCAACCCCCTATCTGATCTTTTTTTTTCCTCATTGACCAGAATTTATTTATTTTTTTTACTTTTTATTTTATATTGGAACATAGATGATTAACAATGCTGTGATAGCTTCAGGTGCACATCAAAGTGACTCAGCCATACATACACGTGTATCCATTCTCCCCCAAACTCCCCTCCCATCCAGGCTGCCACATAACATTGAGCAGAGGTCCCTGTGCTACAGGTCCTTGTCGGTTATCCATTTTAAGTATAGCAATGTGTACACCCTGACCTTTGTCACCATTATTTTACTTTGCTGATGGTGATGTAGAGAACTCTTAATAGGTGCTGCTTGAGAAGGGCCTACAGCCCAAAGCTGCCCCTTCAGAGCCACCATTAACCACTTTGGTTTGCGACACAGATGTACTTGGCATTTTCAGCCCCTGGTCCCCAATTACAGAACCCTCCATCAACTTAGATTACAGGATGCGGCAGAGTCCTATTTTAGCAGAGCCATACTCCCTTCCACCAATGCCTACAGGCTGCTGACCCTGGCCAGAGCTCAGCCATCTTATGGCAAGAGTGTCAAGAAATAGTCAACACACCCAACATTGTAAAATCTCCCCACTGGTTCCTGAATACTGCGCCCGCCCCATCACCCAGTGAACTCAGGGAGGGGTTCTCCCTAAACGTTTTGCCACCACAAAACCAGCTTCTTAGCCAGCAATACCGGTGTACTCCCACCCACTACCAGACCACTTCAACTAATCCTGGGCTGCGTGCTTAGGTTCTATTAAATGCAGCCTCCCACTCAGCAACCAAATTCTACATTGCAGCTGTTCTTAGCTTTGATCTTATGGTCCAAGTTTATAGCACCAGCTTCCAGGGAGCAGGATACAAGAAGAGACAAGGTTAAAAAGGGAAAGGGGCATGTGCCATGTCTTTTAAAAAAAGCTCTTGGGCTTCCCTGGTGGCGCAGTGGTTGACAGTCCGCCTGCCGATGCAGGGGACACGGATTCGTGCCCCGGTCCCGGAGGATCCCATATGCCACGGAGCGGCTGGGCCCGTGAGCCATGGCCGCTGAGCCTGTGCATCCGGAGCCTGTGCTCTGCAACGGGAGAGGCTACAACAGTGAGAGGCCCATGTATCGCAAAAAAAAAAAAAAAAAAAAAAAAAAAAGCTCTTAAAAGCTACTTAAGGATGCTTTACCTTGTTTATCATTTGCTTGCCAGAAGGTAGACACTAAGAAGAGCTCAAAGAAGAGCTAAGAAATGCAGCCTCCATCTAGGGCAGCCCTATACCTAGACAAGAAATGGGCCTCTGTCACTTTAGAAGTGACAGTGGGAACTAAGGGCTGCCTGGCAGGCTCTGCCATCCATAGGTACTAGTATAATTCCCATTTTGAAGATAAGAACACCAAAGCTTAAAGAGGCTAATTGCTGCTTGAGATAAAGCGGTAAAAGCAAAATTCTAAATCAGGCTGTCTAACTCAAAGTCTCATGTTCTTAACCAGGATCAACCAGCTTTTATGTAGGCTTTCACCACACATTGGGGGTGTCCCTCCACCCTGCATATAAACAGACTCTGGAGAAGGAAACAGCTGTGGGCTTCCAACCCCATGACTTTTGGAATCATAATATTTCTTAGCAAAATTTTCAGACTAAGCTTGAGAAAATAGAGGGGGAAAAAGGAAACTATGGTCCATGAACAGTGAATGGATAAACAAAATGTACTATATCCATACAATGGAACACCATTTGACTATGAAAGGGACTGAAGTGCTGATGCATTCTACAGCATGGTGAATGGGGAAACACTATGCTAAGTAAAAGAAATAAAGACTGCCAACAAACACATGAAAGAATGCTCAACTTCATTAATCATTAGAGAAATGCAAATCAAAACTACAATGAGATATCATCTCACACCAGTCAGAATGGCCATCATCAAAACACCTAGAAACAATAAATGCTGGAGAGGCTGTGGAGAAAAGGGAACCCTCTTGCACAGTTGGTAGGAATGTAAATTGATACAGCCACTGTGGAGAACAGTATGGAGGTTCCTTAAAAAACTAAAAATAGAACTACCGTATGACCCAGCAATCCCACTACTGGGCATATACCCTGAGAAAACCATAATTCAAAAAGAGTCATGTACCAAAATGTTCATTGCAGCTCTATTTACAATAGCCCGGAGATGGAAACAACCTAAGTGGTTGTTTGGATGAATGGATAAAGAAGATGTGGCACATATATACAATGGAATATTACTCAGCCAGAAAAAGAAACGAAATTGAGCTGTTTGTAATGAGGTGGATAGACCTAGAGTCTGTCATACAGAGTGAAGTAAGTCAGAAAGAGAAAGACAAATAGCGTATGCTAACACATATATATGGAATTTAAGAAAAAAAATGTCATGAAGAACCTAGGGGTAAAACAGGAATAAAGACACAGACCTACTAGAGAATGGACTTGAGGATATGGGGAGGGGGAAGGGTAAGCTGTGACAAAGTGAGAGAGTGGCATGGACATATATACACTACCAAATGTAAGGTAGATAGCTAGTGGGAAGCAGCCGCATAGCACAAGGAGATCAGCTCGGTGCTTTGTGACCACCTAGAAGGGTGGGATACGGAGGGTGGGAGGGAAGGAGACGCAAGAGGGAAGAGATATGGGAACATATGTATATGTATAACTGATTCACTTTGTTATAAAGCAGAAACTAACACACCATTGTAAAGCAATTATCATACCATTGTAAAGCAATTATACTCCAGTAAAGATGTAAAAAAATAAAAAGAAACCAGTCTCAGAGGACCACACAGCGTAAGGTGAAATGCCCAAAATAGGCAAATCCAAAGAGACAGAAAGTAGATTAGTGGTTGCCAGGAGCTGGAGAAAAGGGGGATGAGGAGTGATTGCTAATGGGTACAGGGTTTCTTTTGGGGGTGATGGAAATATTATAAAATTGATTGTGGTGATTGTTGCAGAACTCTGAGAATATACTAAAACACACTGAATTACACACTTCGAGTGGGTGAATTGTATGGTATGCGTGCTACATCTCAATATAATTGTTGCCAAAATAAAAAGCCCAAAGTGACACTGCAACAGGAAAATTAACGCAAGAGCGTACTTTGACAGACACGTGAGCATTTCATATGCTTACACAAATAGTTCCTGCTACCTGCCAATCATCAGTGGGAAAGAGTGCCATGGGAAAGCCACACCCACATTAGGAATCACAAGCTGTAGTTAGTTGCTGCAGTAAAGATTAACAAAAGGAAAAGAAAAGAATGTAGGAAAGAGTGAGCTACAACAGTCAAGGAATGCAGGGTGAGGAAACTTTCCTTTCGAAGTGTTAAAATGTTCTTACCTTTGTTATAGACGGATTAACCATCCTTGACATGTTTCATGTTTCAATATAGCGCCAAATATTCTGCACTTGAACTGAAAATCATGAGAGCAAGGAGAGCTTTCTCTAGCTGTGTTGCCTTGTTCTGGCCACACAGATGGTGCCACGGCCTCTCCTCCACTCAGCGCCTGCCCTCACCTAAGGCCAGGATTACTCAGGATTCCACTAATTATACAATCAGAGACCTCAGAGATCCAACCAATCCATTTCTCTTATTTTACAAGTTAAGCAACCAAGGGTTCAGTGATTTTTCCAAAGTGATGCATCCAGTGGGTGCAGATCTCCTGACCACCCACCCCAACCCCAGGCCAGTATATTTTACTCTATTTAACAGAGACAAAAATATTATTGTGAAACAGGGACCAAAATGTATGTGTGACTCTTCATTCCGGCATCTAAGAGGGAAGAATTCTTGCAAGCCAGGTCAGCTCTTGGGCTGTCGTGCATTATGAAGGTCCTGGATAGGGCAATAGGGATAAAGAAGAGAACGATTATGCTTACAACTGTCAGGAGACGGTTTTCAGGCACAGGAAAACGAGAGTAGAAGAGAAAGAGTTTTAGGGGGCAAAGGCTATTAAAAGGAGCATTGATGAAGGGTAAAGGCACGGCCACCAAAGCAGGAGTGAGAGTGACGTGCCACCCAGAGGTAGACACCAAAGAGGCCGCAGCCGCAGGAGGCCAGAGTCCTGGCTGCTGTCGGCCTTCCTCAAGGGCTTCGACTGGGCCGCTCAGTCCATGCATCAGCTGAGCGCCACCCGCCTCATGGACCCTGTCTTATCTCGTGTCGCCAACCCAACTACTCCACTGACAGAATGAGCTGAAGTCTGAAAATTGCTTAGCAGGACCAGGCAGAGCACAGGACTCTTCTCTTGTGGTTTCACTTGCCAATGACCACTGTCTTGATAATTCCGTGTGGCTGACAGGGTCTTGGTGCTCCAGCCGGGTGTCAGACCTGAGCCTCTGAGGTGGGAGAGCCGAGTTCTGGACATTGGACCACCAGAGACTTCCCGGCCTCACGTAATATTAATCAGCAAGAGTTCTCCCAGAGGTCTCGGTCTCAATGCTAAGACCCAGCTCCATCCAACAGCCAGCAAGCTCCAGTGCTGGACGCCCCGTGCCAAACAACTAGCAAGACAGGAACACAACCCCACCCATCAGCAGAGAGGCTGCCTACAATCATAATAAGTTCACAAACACCCCAGAACACACCACAGGACGCGGCCCTGCCCATCAGAAAGACAAGATCCAGCCCCACCCACCACAACACAAGCACCAGTCCCCTCCACCAGGAAGCCTACACAAGCTACTGAACCAACCTTACCCACTGGGGGCAGACACCAAAAAAAACAGGAACTCTGAACCTGCAGCCTACAAAAAGGAGACCCCAAACACAGTAAGTTAAACAAAATGGGAAGACAGAGAAATATGCAGCAGATGAAGGAGCAAGGTAAAAACCCACCAGACCTAACAAATGAAGAGGAAATAGGAAGTCTACCTGAAAAAGAATTCAGAGTAGTGATAGTAAAGATGATCCAAAATCTTGGAAATAGAATGGAGAAAATACAAGAAACGTTTAACAAGGACCTAGAAGAACTAAAGAGCAAACAAACAATGATGAACTCAATAAATGAAATTAAGAATGCTCTAGAAGGAATCAATAGCAGAATAACTGAGGCAGAAGAATAGATAAGTGACCTGGAAGATAAAATAGTGGAAATAACTACCACAGAGCAGAATAAAAAAAGAGAATGAAAAGAATTGAGGACAGTCTCAGAGACCTCTGGGACAACATTAAACTCACCAACATTCAAATTATAGGGGTCCCAGAAGAAGAAGACAAAAAGAAAGTGTCTGAGAAAATATTTCAAGAGATTAGTTGAAAAATTCCCTAACATGGGAAAGGAAATAGTCAATCAAGTCCAGGAAGCACAGAGAGTACCATACAGGATAAATCCAAGGAGAAACACACCAAGACACATATTAATGAAAACATCAGAAATTAAATACAGAGAAAAAATATTAAAGGCACCAAGGGAAAAGCAACAAATAACATACAACAGAAACTTCATAAGGTTAACAGCTGATCTTTCAGCAGAAACTCTGCAAGCCAGAAGGGAATGGCAGGACATATTTAAAGTGATGAAGGAGAAAAACCTGCAACCAAGATTACTCTACCCAGCAAGGATCTCATTCAGATTAGACAGAGAAATTAAAATCTTTACAGACAAGCAAAAGCTAAGAGAATTCAGCACCACAAAACCAGCTTTACAACAAACGCTAAAGGAACTTTTCTAGGCAGGAAACACAAGAGAAGGAAAGGTCCTACAATAACAAACACAAAACAATTAAGAAAATGGTAATAGGAACATACATATCGATAATTACCATAAATGTGAATGAATTAAATGCTCCCACCAAAAGGCATAGTCTGGCTGAATGGATCCAAAAACAAGACCCATATGTATACTGTCTACAAGAGACCCACTTCAGAACTAGGGACACATACTGACTGAAAGTGAGGGGATGGAAAAAGATATTCCATGCAAATGGAAATCAAAAGAAAGCTGGAGTAGCAATTCTCATATCAGAAAAAATAGACTTTAAAATAAAGACTATTGCAAGAGACAAATAAAGACACTACATAATGATCAAGGGATCACTCCAAGAAGAAGATATAACAATTATAAATATTTATGCACCCAACATAAGAGCACCTCAATACATAAGGCAAATGCTAACAGCCATAAAAGGGGAGATCAACAGTAATACAATAATAGTAGGGGGTTTAACACCTCACTTTCACCAATGGACAGATCATCCAAAATGAAAATAAATAAGGAAACACAAGCTTTAAATGACACATTAAACAAGATGGACATAATTGATATTTATAGGACATTCCATCCATACAAAACAGAATACACTTTCTTCTCAAGTGCTCATGGAACATTCTCCAGGATAGATCATATCTTGGATCACAAATCAAGCCTTGGTAAATTTAAGAAAATTGAAATCGTATCAAGTATCTTTTCCGACCGCAATGCTATGAGACTAGATATCAACTAAAGGAAAAAAATCTGTAAGAAATATAAACACATGGTGGCTAAACAATATGCTACTAAATAACCAAGAGATCACTGAAGAAATCAAAGAGGAAATAAAAAAATACCTAGAAACAAATAACAATGAAAATACGATGACCCAAAACCTGTGGGATGCAGCAAAAGCACTTCTAAGTGGGAAGTTTATAGCAATACAATCCTACCTCAAGAAACAAGAAAAATCTCAAATAAACAACCTAACCTTACACCTAAAGCAATTAGAGAAAGAAGAACAAAAAAAACCCAAAGTTAGCAGAAGGAAAGAAATCATAAAGATCAGATCAGAAAAAAATGAAAAAGAGGGGTTTCCCTGGTGGAGCGGTGGTTAAGAATCTGCCTGCCATTGCAGGGGACACAGGTTTGAGCCCTAGTCGGGGAAGATCCCACATGCCACGGAGCAGCTATGCCCACGCACAACGACTACTGAGCCTGCGCTCTAGAGCCCACGAGCCACAACAACTGAGCCAGCGTGCCACAACTACGGAAGCCCATGCACCTAGAGCCCATGCTCTGCAACAAGAGAAGCCATCACAATGAGAAGCCTGTGCACCACAATGTAGAGTAGCCCCTGCTTGCACAACTAGAGAAAGCCCACACACAGCAACAAAGACCCAACGCAGCCGAAAATAGACGAAAAAATGTGTTTAAAAATAAGAATGAAATGAAACAGAAATGAAGGAAACAGTAGCAAAGATCAATAAAACTAAAAGCTGGTTCTTTGAGAAGATAAACAAAATTGATAAACCATTAGCCAGACTCATCAAGAAAAAAAGGGAGAAGACTTAAATCAACAGAATTAGAAGTGAAAAAGGAGAAGTAACAACTGACACTGCAGAAATACCAATCATCATGAGAGATTACTACAAGCAACTATATGCCAATAAAGTGGACAACCAGGAAGAAATGGACAAATTCTTAGAAAAGCACAACCTTCCGAGACTGAACCAGGAGTAAATAGAAAATATAAACAGACCAATCACAAGCACTGAAATGGAAGCTGTGATGAAAAATATTCCAACAAACAAAAGCCCAGGACCAGAGGGCTTCACAGGCAAATTCTATCAAACAATTAGAGAAGAGCTAACATCCATCCTTCTCAAACTCTTCCAAAATATAGCAGAGGAAGGAACACTCCCAAACTCATTGTATGAGGCCGCCATCACCCTGTTACCAAAACCAGACAAAGATGTCACAAAAAAAGAAAACTACAGGCCAATATCACTGATGAACACAGATGCAAAAATCCTCAACAAAATACTAGCAAACAGAATCCAACAGCGCATTTAAAGGATCATACACCATGATCAAGTGGGGTTTATCTCAGGAATGCAAGGATTCTTCAATATATGCAAATCAATCAATGTGATACACCATATTAACAAATTGAAGGATAAAAATCATATGATCATCTCAATAGATGTAGAAGAAGCTTTCGACAGAATTCAACACATATTTATGATAAAAACTCTCCAAAAGTAGGCATAGAGGGAACCTACCTCAACATAATAGAGGCCATATATGACAAACCCACAGCCAACATCATTCTCAATGGTGAAAAACTGAAACCAGTTCCTCTAAGATCAGGAACAAGGCAAGGTTGTCCACTCTCCCCATTACTATCCAACATAGTTTGGGAAGTTTTAGTCACAGCAATCAGAGAAGAAAAATAAATAAAAGGAATCCAAATCAGAAAAGAAGAAGTAAAGCTGTCACTGTTTGCAGATGACATGATACTATACATAGAGAATCCTAAAGATGCTACCAGAAAACTACTAGAGCTTATCAATGAATTTGGTAAAGTAGCAGGATACAAAATTAATGCACAGAAATCTCTTGCATTCCTATATACTAATGATGAAAAATCTGAAAGAGAAATTAAGGAAACACTCCCATTTACCACTGCAACAAAAAGAATAAAATACCTCGGAATAAACCTACCTAAAGAGGCAAAAGACCTATACTCAGAAAACTATAAGACACTGATGAAAGAAATTAAAGATGATACAAACAGATGGAGAGATATACCATGTTCTTGCACTGGAAGAATCAACATTGTGAAAAGGACTATACTTCCCAAAGCAATCTACAGATTCAGTGCAATCCCTATCAGACTACCAATGGCATTTTTCACAGAACTAGAACAAAAATTTCACAATCTGTATGGAAACACAAAAGACCCCAAATAGCCAAAGCAATCTTGAGAAAGAAAAACAGACCTGGAGGAATCAGGCTCCCTGACTTCAGACTATAATACAAAGCTACAGTAATGAAGACTCTATGGTACTGGCACAAGAACAGAAATATAGATCAATTGAACTGGATAGAAAGCCCAGAGAAAACCCACACACATATGGTCACCTTATCTTTGATAAAGGAGGCAAGAATATACAATGGAGAAAAGACAGCCTCTTCAATAAGTGGTTCTGGGAAAACTGGACAGCTACACGTAAAGGAATGAAATTAGAACACTCCCTAACACCATATACAAAAATAAACTCAAAATGGATTAAAGACCTAAATGTAAGGCCAGACACTATCAAACTCTTAGAGGAAAACATAGACAGAACACCCTATGAAATAAATCACAGCAAGATCATTTTTGACCCACCTCCTAGAGAAATGGAATAAAAAAAAATAAACAAATGGGACCTAATGAAACTCAGAAGCTTTTGCACAGCAAGGAAACCATAAACAAGATGAAAAGACAACCCTCATAATGGGAGAAAATATTTGCAAATGAATCAGCTGATAAAGGATTAATCTCCAAAATTTACAAGCAGCTCATGCAGCTCAATATCAAAAAACACACAAACAACCCAATGCAAAAATGGGCAGAAGACCTAAATAGACATTTCTCCAAAGAAAATATATTGATTGCCAACAAACAGATGAAAGGATGCTCAACATCACTAATCATTAGAGAAATGCAAATCAAAACTATGATGAAGTATCACCTCACACCAGTCAGAATGGCCATCATCAAAAAATCTACAAACAATAAATACTGGAGAGGGTGTGGAGAAAAGGGAAACCTCTTGCACTGTTGCTGGGAATGTAAATTGATACAGCCACTATGGAGAACAGTATGGAGGTTTCTTAAAAATCTAAAAATAGAACTACCGTATGACCCAGCAATTCCACCACTGGGCATATTCCCTGAGGAAACCATAATTCAAAAAGAAACATGTGGGCTTCCCTGGTGGCACAGTGGATAAGTATCTGCCTGCCAATGCAGGGGACACGGGTTCGATCAGTGGTCCGGGAAGATCCCACATACCGTGGTGCAACTAAGCCCATGCACCACAACTACTGAAGCCCATGCACCTAGAGCCCGTGTTCCTCAACAAGCGAAGCCACTGCAATGAGAAGCCCGCACACTGCAACGAAGAGTAGCCCCCGCTTGCTGCAAGTAGCGAAAGCCCGCATGCAGCAATGAAGACCCAACACAGCCAAAAATAAATAAATAAAGTTAAAAAAATATTTAAATTAAAAAAAAAAAGAGAGATGTACCGCAATGTTCAATGCAGCACTATTTACAATAGGCAGGACATGGAAACAACCTAAGTGTCCATCAACAGATGAATGGATAAAGAAGATGTGATACATGTACACAATGGAATATTATTCAGCCATAAAAAGAAACGAAATTGAGTTATTTGTAGTTAGGTGGATGGACCTAGAGTCTGTCATACAGAGTGAAGTAAGTCAGAATTAGAAAAACAAATGTTGTATGCTAACACATATATATGGAATCTAAAAAAAAAAAAAGGGGGGGTTCTGATGCACCTAGGGGCAGGACAGGAATAAAGACACAGAGATGTACAGAATGGACTTGAGGACACAGGGAGTGGGAAGGCTAAGCTGGGACGACGTGAGAGAGTAGCACTGACATATATATACTACCAAATGTAAAATAGATAGCTAGTGGGAAGCAGCTGCATAGCACAGGGAGATCAGCTTGGTGCTTTGTGACCACCTAGAGGGGTGGGATAGGGAGAGTGGGAGGGAGATGCAAGAGGGAGGGGATATGGGAATATATGTATACATATAGCTGATTCACTTTGTTATACAGCAGCAACTTACACAACAATGTATAAAGCAATTATGTTCCAATAAAGATGTTTTAAAAAGTAGCAGTGATGGGAGAAAAATCTATTCTAAAAGAGGTTGGCTGTGTATTAAGAACACACTATGTTCTTTTCCATTTCCGTAAGAAGTTGAGTAAATAGGCAAAGTATTTGTATAACCTTTTTGCCACCATATTGCTTCCTCGAACATAACGTCCTGTCCAAACTGAGCTTTGAGGTGTCGCATAATTTATTCAGGTTATAGTGATTATAAGATTAATCCATCAAAGCCACCTACACAGTAATTCAGAAAGAGTGCTCTCGGACCTTTCTTTAACATATATACATTTTTGCTCTTAATTAGTGCAGTATATGACTTGACAACTCGAGAGTAAATATTTTGAGAGCAGAGGGTGGTTCTTTCTCCCTTTTGTACTCCCAAAGTACCTAACACTGCTTTCTCACAGGCATGAGAATTTTCAGTACTTATTAACAATAACTGTCTGAACTTTCTGGTCATTCTCAGATGTGAAAAAGAAAGCAGGCAAGCAATACCTTGGGCCCTGTGGCAGAGCTGATAGCTATCCCCCCAGGATCTATTCTCCCCTTATTACATACTAAGTGGATTTTAGTTAAGGACCTGACTGCCTCTCTAAAGACTACATCTCCCAGCCTCCTCTGCTAACAGGTAAAGCCTCATGACTAAACTGTGACCAATAGAATGTGAGCAGCAGTGATGTGTGCAAATTCAGGATGACACCCTTAAAGAGAAAAGGCCTGCCTTCCCTTCCCCTTTACCACTCCCCATCAGCAGGAATAAAGGCATGATGGAAGAAGCTAGAGCAGCCATCTTGACCATGAGGTGGAAGCTGTGTGTTGAGGATGGCAGAGCAACAAGACAGAAGGAACCTGGGTCCTTCTTATGGGGGAGTTCTACGCTGCCAAACTAAATTGATGAGTGAGAGAGAAATAAACTTTTATTTTGTTTAAGCCACTGAGATTTTTAGCCTCTCTGTTACAGAGATCAAAACAATTACGTTTTCAGGAGAATTGTCCATACTTAAAATGTGAAAGCAGCTTACCCAATTCCTTCCCAAGAGTTGAATTTTCCACACCTATTGCATGACATTACTGGATGCTACAGGTTTTGACTGAACCCCCAAATTAGCACTTGGATATGTTCTATTCAGTTCTCGGAATATGAGGAATTTTCCCTAAAAAATCTTTAAATTTTTTTTAAAGAAACTATCAGGAATTCCCTGGTGGTCTAGTAATTAGGACTCAGAGCTTTCCCTGCCGGAGCCTGGGTTCAATCCCTGGCTGAGTAACTAAGATCCCACAAGCCAAGTGGTGCAGAGAAAGAAAGAAAGAGAGAGAAAAAGAAAGAAACAAACAAACAAACAACCTTGTTCTATTACACATCAAGTGGGCTGATACAGACCTTAAAAAATACTTCCTAGGGTTTGAGTTTTTTTTTTTTTTCTGAGACCGTAAAAGCATATAATGCATACAATTCTAAAACCACCAAAGAGATTTAGTTTTGAGAGAGAGAGAGAGATGGTTTAAAGAACTTGAGTAATCAGGAAAGTAGACCTGCCTATTTTGCAAGCGTTGCTGAAGAGGCAACAAAGATGAGTGAAAAGACTTCCTGTCCCGCTGCAGCAAACCTCCACGTGACCTTGGGGGAGCTACTGCTACTCGCTGATCTCAGCAAACCAGGTGTGGCCTGAATGTTCACTAATTCCTCTCCAGCTATAAAATGTCGATTTTAGTAAAATGAGAGCAACTTAGTTTCCCAACCTTCAGTTAGACTGAGATAAACCTGTCTCCAGCTTTAATACTCTAAGCTGAACTGACTTGGTTCTAACTGGCCTATGCGAGATCTGTCTTTGGAGTTCTGTAAGAAATTTTCCTGTTTCACGAATGTAAAAATCAGTTGTAAAAAGCAGAAATTCAGTTGAGTTTCACGAAGAAAAAGTGAGGCTGCTTTAAGAATACCCGTGAAGCTGCAACACCATGAGGATCTGAGGCAGCTCTGGAGCCTAGCCACATCATCCACCGCCCACTGTATCCCGCTGGATTTGCTTCTCTGCTCTATTTCATTGTTCTGTTCTCATAACTTTGGCTTGCATCGATCTTCTTGTGAGCTGCCCTGTTTCTCCCTATATCACAGCGTATCAGCTTCTGCTCCCACTGTTTACTGCCTTGTTACTCAGTCTCTGCATGAATGCAAAGGCCCAGGTTATCTTTCTATAACTGGCCATGCCATTGATCGGTGACAAGTCTGCAGACTGGCTGCCATTGTGTCCCACTGCCATCTCTGATCCAATCGCAGTAACCAGGGAGATCTCACACCCCAACCCATGGCTTTCCTACAGCAGAGTCTATAGACAGAGTAAGCACCTTGATGGGCATGCCTAGTGTTCTCTAATGGGATTGTCACTGTGTATACCCTATTTTGAGTTTTAATTAAATTTCAAGGCAGTAGAAAGAGCTTTGGCTTTAGAGTTTGGGCTCTAGGGGGATATGGACCCTCTCAGCCTCTGCTTCTTCATCTGTTGGGTGGGGATCATCATTCCTGCCTATATTATTCAGATATCTCCAGAGAAACAGAATCAACAGGCGATAGATAGATAGATAGATAGATAGATAGATAGATAGACAGATAGATAGATATGGAGAGAGATTTATTTTAAGGAATTGGCTCACATGACGGTGAAGGCTAGCAAGCCTAAAATTTGTAACTCAGGCCAGCAAGCTGGAAATTTGAGTAAGAATTGATGTTGCAGGCTTGAGTCTGAATTATGCAGGGCAGCAAAGAGAAACTCAAAGAAGTTTCTATGTTGCAACCTGGAGGAGAATTCCTTCTTCTTCAGGAAACATCAGTCTTTGTTCTTAAGGCCTTCAACTGATTGGATGAGGCCCATCCAGATTACGGAGAGTAATCTGCTCTACTTAATGTCAACTGATTGTAAATGTTAATGATATTCAGAAAATAAAAAACTTTACAGTCATATCTACACTAGCATTTAACCAGACAACTACTTACCATAGTCCAGCCAAACTGACACATAAAATATAAAATTAACCACCACACTGCCCTTCCTGCCTCACAAGCTGCTTAGGGAGGCATCATTCTTACATATTTTGTTTATTGCTACATACTTCCAGGCACACATTCGACACAAAAATATACTTTGTGAGTGTACAATGTGGTAACACTTGAAGCTCGCAACAATTGTCCATGCTAGGCTCTGAACACTGTGATTTGGGAGAATGGATTTTTGAGCCCTCTGCTGTCTCACTCAGTTACACCTTAACCTCACCATTAAATTAATATGGTAGCCCGGCAATTCTACTTCTAGAAGTTATTTCCACATATATACTCACACAGACGCAAACTGACTTAAGGACAGTTATTCATCACAGCATGGTTTGTAAAAGCAAAGAGTGGAAACAACCTAAATGCCCATCAATACAGAGTTTGGTTAAATGAACTTAATGGAATTTTAAAGATAAGGAAGCTCCTTACGTACTGATGTGGAAAGGTCTACAAGACAGATAAACCATTAGCAAGGAAAGCAAGGAGCATAATGACGGATAGAATGTTACCAATTGTATAAATGAGAGAAAAGAAGGAATACTTAAGAGATGTCCTTATTTGTGCATAATACATACCTGTAAAGGTACATAAGTTAATCATACTGCAGAGGGGAACTGGGTGGCTGGGAGGTGGATGTGGGAATGAGACCTTTTACTGTATATCCGTTTCTACCTTTGCAATTTTTAATCCCGTGAGTACACTGCTGATACAAAATTAAATTTAAACAATAAAGAAAATGAGTTCAACTAGTACTTGATATAAAAATAAACAGGAAAACAAATGGGTTTTCTTTAAGTTTTCTCTTAACTAACTTCTACCTGCTTTTGAACTTCATATCATCTCTTCCGGGGTCTGAGAATAACTGTCTCACGGAATGAGATATACTGAGAAGACCAATGCAGGCTCAGTTTCCAGAAGACGAAGTCCTAAATTTTAGATTTGGGGATTGATGTTTGGCTTGTAACAGATTTTCCTCTGAAGGAAGAAAAGAAAGACAGAGAGCAAAGGGTTAGCTCGGAGGAATTCCAGGAAATTGATCTGAGTAAGAAGCAGCAGGAAAAGATTTTTTGAGAAGATGGCCAAAACACATCAGCCCAAACATAACAAGAACTCAAAAAAAAAAAAAAAATCCCATGTTATTTAGTTGAAAGACAGAATTCCAATGCTTTTTTTCCTTTCTTTCTTTCTTTTCTTTTCTTTTTTTTTTTCTTTTTTCTTTTGCATGCAGCCCATCAGAACTAAAACAAGTAGTGAACCAGAAGAAGACTTCAGACAAGGTCATAAAAGGTATATCCTTAGAAAGCCAAGCTTGCAAATCCAGCCAACTCTCAGTTGGCCAGAGGTTGGCAGTTCAATCTGTGAATCCAGACCAATGCTTCATCTCTTTCACAGCCCTGCTGTCTGCTTTTTAACACTTCACTGACTCCCTCAAGCCTGAGATGAAGCAGAAAAAGAAAAATCATATTTCACCCAGGAATTTGGATTATCAGGGCTGTTTTTTCTCCTTTTGTCTGTAAACTGATATTCCTCTAGATCACAATCTCCATTCACCAGATGTTGTGGTCTGTTTCTTTCTGTATCAGTCAGGTTATACTAGGTTACACGGCAGTAGCTGACAACCCCAGATATCTTAAAAAGCTTAAAACAATTGCTTATTTCTCAATCATGCAAAGTATACTGCCAGTTCTGGCACCTTCCAGGTAGCTGGAGCCTGTATCACCTCCTACTTGCAGGACCGCCGTAGGAGAGGAAGCAAGAATGTGGAGAATCACTCATCAGTTCTTAAGCACTTCCACCCAGAAGTGGCCTACACCTCTTCCATTCACATCTCAGGGACAAAATGACCACATGAGATGTCCATCCTCAGAGGCTGGGGAAGTCCAACCTTCCTGCCTGAAGGAGGGGAAGCAGGAATATTGGGAGGCAGCACTTGTGGCTTCCACACCTGCTTTGCTCCCAAATATGAGAAGCTTTGTTATTGTTTGGTTTTCGATTTTTGAAACCCCAGCTGTGTCTGGAGTTGTATCCAGACGCTTAGGGGTGAGAGTACTTGAACGGAATTATCTTGTGAAACACCAGTCTGGCCACGCTTGTCCCACTTATTCTCTGACATAACTTACTTTTTGAAAGCTACCCTCCAGACACAAAGGTGACCCTCGGGGCTCCATCAACAGTGCACATTCAACAGGTTTCCACTGTAATGAGCCATTACTGTAATGAGTCATTTCTTTTCATGACTCTTCCTTGTAAATAATGCCAAGTACCTATAAAGCTAGAGAGTCTTTTGTGGTTTTGGAACCAAGTTTCAAAATGTCTAAACTGATAAGATCATTAGAAAACATTCCCATTTCAACCACTGCACGTGTTAACAGATCAGAAACTTGAGGTCCAGGAATGAAGTGCCTTACTCAAAAGCACAAAGCTAATTCATGGGTATTAAGTTGTAACTGTGTAGTTATTTGTTACGCAGCAATAGAAAACTAATACAAAGTTGTAGTCTCCCAAGGGTATTACTATTTTAACTAGGTAAAAATTAAGACCTAAAGCACTAAAAGCAATAATAAGACCTTGACATCCCACAGTCACTATCACATGTAATTCAAAATGAAATGTTAGTTTTTGAAATTACACATACCTTACATGTATGGGATAATTCAAATAAGTTCCTTACAGATTTTCTGATTTCAAAAGTCTGGATCATTCTATCAAAATAAAATTTTTCTCCTTTCTTTTTTGGTACGAAGATAATCTGTTGATTTTTAAGATAACCCACGATTGACATTTAAGAATACTTAAATTTAAAAGTAAACATCTTGGTACATATATACAATGGAATATTACTCAGCCATAAAAAAGAACAAAATAATGCCATTTGCAGCAACATGGATGGATCCAGAGACTGTCATACTGTGTGAAGTAAGTCAGACAGCAAAAGACAATTATCACATGATATCGCGTATATGCAGAATCTAAAATAAGGGAACAAATGAACTTATCTATAAAACAGAAATAGAGTTACAGATGTAGAAAACAAACTTACAGTTACCAGGGTAAGGTGGGGGGAGGGACAAATTGGGAGATTGGGACTGACATATACACACTACTATATACAAAATAGATAACTAATAAGGACCTACTGTACAGCACTGGGAGCTCTACTTAATACTCTGTAATGACATATGGGAAAAGAATCTAAAAAAGAGTGGATATATGTATGTGTATAACTCATTCACTTTGCTGTACACCTGAAACTAACACAACATCATAAATCAACGATACTCTGATAACAATTTAAAAAAATATAATGGTAAATAAATAAAATAAAAAGTAAGCCTACAATTATTGAATTTCAGAAATCAGGGTAGGAATGGGGGTGCAGGGGTGGTTGGGAAAGTGACCCTTCCCTGGAGTCCAGAAACCACATCAGTTTCAGTTATCCTCCCAGTCAGCAGCCCAGCACCCTGGGTGACCAGGTTTCACGGCAGCAGGACTGAAGTAGGTGGCCCCTTTGGGTTTTCTCACTCCTGCATCACTTTTGACTGATGTGCCTATTGCCATCCCCTCTGGCTATGTCAGGAAGCTAAAAGGATTGATCAGATGTCATTAGGACCAGAGGTGAAGCCACACTGGGGTTACCTCTGAGTGGGGAGAAAGCCGGAAGGCCAGAGGACTGCTCAGGGCCCAGGGCCACCAAGCTCAGCTGCGGGCTCCCAGCCAGCACCCCACTACAGACAGACCTCAAGCTCCTGAGGCAACTTCCCCCTTCAGGGCAACCACTGGCACACCCTTCACAGACACTGTTTACAGAGGGGTGACTGGGGACGAAGCAGGGGGAGAGAAATTGAGGGAGTAGGTGTCACACCTGGATGAGAGAGCAAACTTCAGGTCACCACGAGGCAGAAATCCAGTTCTACACACCATGAGCATCTGCAGAAGCCAACAGGGCCTCCCTCAAAGCAGTCCCGTTGAGGGTAAGAGCAGTGGCCTTGATAGGCTGCCTCCAAATCCCATGGCATCATTGGCTACCTGTGACCCTGGGCAAGTTACCTAACTTCTGTAAGCGTCTGTTACCTCATTTGTAAAATGGAGGTGAAAAGAGTAGCTCCATCATTAGGTGATTTTGAGAATGAAATGACTTAGAACATATAAAGTGCTTGGTCTGATGTCTGGCAGATAGAAAATACTCAAACCTCTGTTACCAAGGCGCTCTCTTTCTAACCTTTGGTAAACTTGCTCTCGCCATGGAAGAAAAGAACCGCCATCCTCCAACCTCCCTTCCACTCCTGACCTCACTCCCAGCAAGAGCCTTGCTCTTTACCTACTTCCCTTGCTTACAGCATGAAGGCAGGCGCCGTAGTTGAAGTTTACTCTGTGTTTGGAGGAAGCAGCCTTTGCCATTGCTTCAGTCCTGTTTTTCGACTTCAGCCACGGGCTCCCACTTCAGCTTGCCATGAGTTGCCTCCAGGGCAGCAGGCAACTGATGTGGGCAATTGATTTTTTTTTTTTTTGCTTAATTTGGGGTCAGAGGCAATGGTTTCTTTTAAGCAATGAAAGCATAGCTCTAACTGTTCTCAATGGGGAGGAGGTCTGGACTCAGTGTGAGGAGAGGCTGTCTCTCCCCATTCCAAGTTTCCCAGGCAATGAATCTGCTTGGAGGTAAACATGGTCAGCCCAGTTCCACAGAAACGTGCAAGCCCTGTGTGCTAACGCCCATCTGGAGAGAGGAAAACACAGATCCTGCCCTGCCCGAGGCAGTTAGCAAAACCCAGGCCAGCACTGTGAGCTACAACAAAGGCAGTGAGTTGAAAAAGAAGAAACGGAGACAAAAAGAATGTGATTTAAGCTATATGGTCTTTATTTAAAGAGGTGTCCATCTAGCTGCTTTGAAACTAATATGGAGGAGGGTGATGGAAACAAAACCCCAGCCAACTTTCTTTTTCTTTTTTTTTAAATTGGGGTAGATTTGCTTTACACTGCTGTGTCAGTTTCTGCTGTACAGCAAAGTGAATCAGCTATACGTATACAGAGATCCCTTCTTTTTTGGATTTCCTTCCCACTTAGGTCACCACAGAGCATTGAGTAGAGTTCCCTGTGCTCTGCAGTAGGTTCTCATTAGTTACCTATTCCCAACCAACTTTTGAAGCTGATTCACAAAGCTGCATCACACTGGAGAGAAAATACTCAGAAGATCTCTAAATTCACAGTTCAAAAATTACATTCCCAAACTTCCCTGGTGGTCCAGGGATTAAGAATCTGCCTGATATGGGGATGTATGTATATGTATCACTGATTCACTTTGTTATACAGAAGAAACTAACACACCATTGTAAAGCAATTATACTCCAATAAAGATGTTAAAAAAAAAAAAAAAAAGAATCTGCCTGCCAATGCAGGGGACATGGGTTCGATCCCTAGTCCAGGATGTGTGGGGCAACTAAGCCGGTGCGCCACAACTACTGAGCCTACGCTCTAGAGCCCGCAAGGCGCAACTACTGAGCCCATGCGCCACAACTACTGAAGCCCACACACCTAGAGTCCGTGCTCCACAACGAGAAGCCACCACAATGAGAAGCCACTGCAATGAGAAGCCCATGCGCCGCAATGAAGAGTAGCCCCACTCACCACAACTAGAGAAAGCCCGCAAGCAGCAACGAAGACCCATCGCAGCCAAAAAAAAAAAATTACATCCCCTTGGTCAACTTTCTAGCTTATTTTTTGGAGGTGCCATCTCCTCTGAGCCCTTCTGCTCTGGATAAGATGAAAAGAGAAGCAGGGATTCCAGCGTACTTTTGATTTCCACAGGGCTGGTCTAAATGGCCCTAACGAACTCCAAAATTTTAGAGTCACAGATGGAAAACTTAGACTCCAAAAACCTCCATGAATGAAACCAAACAGCAGATACATTATCTGAGCAACATGAAGTCAGGGAATTTTTTTCTTCTTTCTTTTACAGTGTAGAATCATCCTGTCATCTAAACCTCATGGCTATAACCTGGAGAGCCATCTGGTTCCATCTGTCCACGAAGAGGTAGTAATAGGCTCTTTCCCAAAGGGAGCAACAGCAAGAATGGAAATGTAATTTATTTTTTATTGCTGAGTTGGGCTTTTTCAAACAAATAATTTCTTCAAAGATATGCAGACATATCTTTAATAGATTTTTCTGACATTTTATTTGTTGAAAAATTTCCATGCCCTTGCATAATTTCAATTATTCAGTGGAAAACAGTTTGGGGAATTGCTTCCGGTCACTTATTCAGCCCTTTGAATAAGCCATATTTATTACTTGAATCGATTATGTTGTCCATTTGGAGATTAGCTCAGATGAACGGGGATCAGGAGAGAACACATTTCAGATCGTCACACAGGGGCCCTTTGCTTCTCCGGAGCAGCTCAGAGTCTGGCCTTGCAGGCCCCTGGGGTCCTTGTGGAGAGGGAGGGCGTCATCGGGGGCGCCGTGTCGCTGAACACACAGCAGCTGCAGGCAGCAGAGCTTTGTTGAGTCACAAAACACAAGAAACCTGGAGATGGCCGATCACTGGCCCTGGTTCAGGGAATCGACAAAGCCCCAGGCTGACGTCTCAGGATGTTTTTTAACCACAAATGACTGCAAATCAAGTCGTCCCATCCACGAAGAAGAGTCCAAGGGGAAGGACCGCTTCTGCACAGTCTGCCTCTTTTAATTAGAAAATCACAACCTTTTCCAGAGGCCTCCAGCTGGCGTCCACGTACCTCCACTACCACCCTTGGTCCAAGCTACCGTCTTATCACTCCCATTACGTTCTAGTTTCTCTCCCACCTTCTTCCCCTTGCCCCCTTCTGTCTTTTCTCCATATAACCAGAGGGAGCACATTCAAGTGAAAATCAGATCACACCACAGCTCTGCCCTGAACTCCAGTAGCTTCCCCACACACTCCAGACTAAAAATCCAAACTCCTCAGAGGGGCTGAGAAGCCCACAAGATCTGGCCATCTCCTTCCCTCTCTGACCTCCCCCCACTGCACAATCTTTGCCCACTCTGCTCCAGCCACACTGGCTCCTACTATTTTAATAAGGCCAGGTTTCCCCACCTCAGGGCCTTTGCACCTGCTGTTCCCTCTGCCTAGCATGCTGTTCCCTCTATAACTGTACAGTTGGCTCCCCAACCTTCTGCAACCTTTGCTCATGTTTCAACTTTGTGGAGAGAACTTCCCTGACCACACTATTCATAAGTCCAACTTCCCTTCCCCCATTCCCTTCCATGTTTTATTTTCCTGTTTTTGCATAGCATTATCTAACATATCTACCTATTTATCTTTTTTTATCTGTCTCCCCCAGTGACTAGAACAGAGCCTGGTGCATATTAGCTGTTGAGTAACACATGGAAGCATGAAAGAATGAATGGGATAGAACTGGTTTGCAAGGCCTCTACTAGCAAGTATTTACGTGGTACTCTGGCCTCTAGAGCAACAGCAAAAGCCTATCAGGAGAAAGGGGTCTAGGAATGACTTTTTTTTTTTGGCCATGCCATGCGGCTCGTGGGATCTTAGTTCCTAGTTCCCCGACCAGGGGTCGAACCCAGGCCCTTGGCAGTGAAAGTGCAAAGTCCTAACCACTGGACCTCCAGGGAATTCCCTAGGAATGGCTTCTGAGTGGTCGACAAATAGTGAGCACCATA
This sequence comes from Neophocaena asiaeorientalis asiaeorientalis, assembly GCF_003031525.2. NCBI lineage: Eukaryota > Metazoa > Chordata > Mammalia > Artiodactyla > Phocoenidae > Neophocaena > Neophocaena asiaeorientalis. Next base: position 6,233,876 of record NW_020185327.1, read on the forward strand.
TATATACACCAGTCCTTCTCCATTAAGACAAATTCCCAATCTGCAACTACGTGTGAATGACCGTAGCAAAACTGATCAAATTAATTCTGTTTTTTCTTACTAAGTGAGGATTCCAAAGGTTAGTTAGTGTATTTAGGGGAAAAGAGAAAAAAATAGAAACAGGTCATAGGTCTTGATAGACATATTATGTGTTATTCAGTCTTTAAATACTCAAAACAGCCCCGGAGGAAAGTAGAGTTAGGAGACATTGGGTAATGTGTTCACAGACCCTCAGCGGGGGTGTGATGCTGGGGGTTTTAGCCTCCAGCGAAGGTGCTGGACACCCCATGGTGGAGACGCGCGCTGTCCAGCCGAAGTCGTCAGCCGCAGGTGGCTATGGAGCGCTTGAAATGTGGCTGGTCCAACTTGCAATGCGGTGTCAGGGCAAATACAGTACATGCCAGATTTTGATGACTCAACAGGAAAAAAAATGTAAACTACCTCACTAATACCTTTTCATACTGATTACATGAAACTAGTTTGGATATACTGGGTTGAACAAAATGTGTGATTAAAGTTAATTACACCTGTTTGTTTTTACTCTTTTAATGTGGCTACCAGAAAATTTTAAAACACATTTGTGGCTCACGTTATATTTCTGTTGGACAGAATGGACAATTCATCACACTCTACTGTCATTATTTGTTTTATCTCTGTCTCACCCACCAGACCAGGAGCTCAAGGAGAATGGAAAGAGTGCCTTCCAATGCCCAGACAGAGGCTTTATGGTAAGTATTCCACAGATGCCTGTTGAATGAATGAAGCTATGACAAAAAAGAAAAAAACTACAGCTATTTAATGATTCTGAAATAATTACAAAATCACTTGGAATTATATGCTATGAATTGCTATTGAATTGACCATTAATCTGTTGGGTGTGGAGATGAATTTCAATACATATGGTTGGTCTGTATGTCCATATATTCTCACAGACATAGATTAAAATGAATATTCCAAAAATACACTGAACCTTACGCATGTGAACCTGAGCTTGCACATTTACCTTGTGGGTGAGTTAGGCAGGCTACTAACTTATAAAATGTTATAAGTGACTTTTGCCCTTTCTCAGAATTTGACTGTGTAGTCAGCTGTTCCATCTACTTCCTTGCTACCCAATGGCTGATCCAAGGGAGCATCACCTGGGAGCCTGTTAGAAATGCAGAACTTCTGGTTGCACCCCAAAGTTACTAAATCAGAACAAGAACTCTAGTCAATTGTATGTGCATAGAATTTGAGAGGCCTGAGCTATGTGTTTTTGCTTCTCAACTCTAAGGAAGACGGCCACCTGGGAACTTGGCTATCGTTCCTTTCCATTTTTCACACCTCTTTTTGCTACAAATGGTTGAACATTCACTCTATGGAAGATGCTATCCTAAGCCCGGAGATCCAAGGATGAACTAGGCACATGGCTCTTGGTTTTGTGGCTTGTGTCTCCCATTACTGAGCCCTCACTCTTTGTGGGACAGCTGGATACACCGGGTACTGGAGCTCCAGTGAGCGCTACAGGAGGGCGGACTGGAGTGAGAAGGCAGAAACAGTAGAATGGTCCCATGTCTGCAGTGAACCTGGAGAGAGCTGCTTCATGCTCTTGCGTCTGAGCGTGTCCAGAGGAAAGGAAGCAGTCAACACTCTTCTTCTTCCCAAGGAAAAAGCTTCCCCAGAATATGCCCGTTTCCATAGAGACCCAAGAACCGGCAAAGCCTCCATCAGCTTTCTGGTCCCCAGGCTCCGGTGCAAGCGAGCTAATTCCCCTTTGTCTGGGTCTCTGGGATAGCGTGAGTTTTATTACTCTGGGGAAATGCAGGGTATTTTAGTCACAGCTGCATGTTCCTGGAGAGCAGGATCAACCCAAACTCCATCTCAGCCAGCAGCCCTCAGACACTCTGTGGCTGGCGAATCGCGCCACAGTCTCAATGAACTCTCACCCAAACAATCAGGAAATTCAACTCCCAGATTTCTTTTCCGCTGTTTCTACAATTACAATTGCATCCACTTCATCAGTCAAATTTCTTGAGCACCTTTGATGTTTACTATAAAGAATACAGAGATTGTCCTTCTTAACAAGAGAAATTGATGTCTAAACTAACAGCAGCTTAAAACTTTCCCATGGCTCCCGTTGGCTCATACATGGAAATTATTCCACAAACTCTTGGCCTGCCAGGCTCTGTGTCCTGGGTGGGCCCCTGGCTCACATCCCCTACCTCTTGCCTGCTCTTGGCACTCCAGCCTTGCTGGAATGTTCTTCCCACCTCCCACCTCCTCTGCCCCTCTTTTGACCTAGTAAACTCCTTTCATCCTTCAGATCACAGCTCAGGAAAAAAAAAAAAAAAAAAAAAAAAAAAAGACTCCGCACTTCCAATGTAGGGAGTGTGGGTTCAATCCCTGGTCAGGGAACTCAGATCCCACAGGCCAAGCAACCAAAAAAAAAAGAAGAAAAGAAAAAAACACCACAGCTCAGAGACCACTTCTTCAGGGAACCTTCCAGGTGCCCAGCAGCCTGCATTATCTGGGTCCCTGTCCTGTGCTCATGGAGTCTTTCTCCTTCCTTACACTCTCTTCCCTCATCCCTTAGGGTGTGCGCCTCTTTCCTGACTGATTCAGACTTTATTCTATAGACTACGGGAATCTGAAAGTTTTCAAGCAAAGGAGAGATAAGACTAAAGCTAGGGGAAGATAAATTCAGCAGTTGTGGACAGAGTATATTAAACAAAGGAAGACATTGCATGCACTGCGAAGAGACTGGAATGGTTATCTGTTAAATGCCAGGCCTGGGGGTGTTCTTAAAGTATTATCTTATTGGTTCTTCATCATATATCTATGAGGGAGGCTTTGCTGTCCCCATTCTTTAGTTGAAGAGACTGAGACCAAGAGAGGTTTAATAACTTGCTCAAGGCCTCATAGCTGGAAGGCCCAGGCCTGCCTGGCTCCTCTAAGCACCTGCCTTCCAGGGAAGCTATTGTGAAAGTTCCTTTATGAGAAGGTAGTAGAAAGGAAAGAACTGACCTGACAGAGATTATAAGGGAAAATCAACGGAATGTATTTATTTATTTATTTTTAAATCAATTTCTTTTTAATTTAATTTTCATTTTGCGGTACGCGGGCCTCTCACTGCCGTGGCCTCTCCCGTTGCGGAGCACAGGCTCCGGACGCACAGGCTCAGCGGCCATGGCTCACGGGCCCAGCTGCTCCGCGGCATGTGGGATCCTCCCGGACCGGGGCACGAACCTGTGTCCCCTGCATCGGCAGGCGGACTCTCAACCACTGCGCCACCAGGGAAGCCCCAACAGAATTTATTGATGATTATGTATGGGGATTGGAGTATGAGAGAGGAATTCATCCAAGATGACTGAAGTTCTCTGCGGGTCACTAACTTCTGGAAGCATTTCTGATATGCCTCCCTTGTGTTCCCTTGGCACTTTGTGTATCCCCCTACCCCTGCAGCAGAGCACTCTTCATAGAGTTTTATAGTTCCCAGTCTGTTTGCCTGTCACCATCAAGGCCATGTCTGTGCAGTCAGGGAAGCAGACAGCCTGAAAGTGCTTGCTACATGAATACAACGTGATAAACGAACAAAGGATTGGGCATCGGGAGAGTGAGGTTGCCAACAACACATTCACAGAGGGAAGTGCCTGGAGCAAAACACCAAGGATCAGCCAGCCAGAGCAGGCAGGGCAGCTCTCTGGGGCTCACCTGGCGTGTTTGCCTGTGAGGACCTTTGTGACTTAATCCCACTAAAGAACAGGACTTTTCCAGGTGAGAGTTAGGTGACTGGATGGGGCAGGGCTGCAACATCCAGCGTTAGAGGGGACAGAGCTCAGTACGTCCAAGGCTACATACAGAGCAATAATGCCACAGCTGCAAACCTCAGGGTGCCTCTTGGTGATTTGTTCTTTGGTAGATTTGGCATTTGAAGAACAATCTATGCCACAACTTGTGAAACTTTAACAGCATGAAGGATTGGTTTCCTTTGAGAGTTTGCAAGCGTGCTCTTTTGGAAAGAGAATCCACAGGTTGGCTCTTAAAATGGCATCTACCTCAAACTTTCTCTGTTCCCCATGTAGGGAAGGATCAAAGAGTCCCTCGGACCTGTGATCACCACTCTGTGCCCTCTGGAAGTTGCAAAATCTCTTCCTCACACTCCAGGGGAGTCTCACTATCTCCCCGGCATCTTTCTGTGTCAACTGTAGACAACGTCTCCATTACCTCCTGAACAAACCATGGGTGGCAGTCACCTCCTTCTAATCTTCTTCCAGTATTTTTCCCCTCCTCACCTCCCTCTCCATGCTATTAGTAGGTAAGTTTTTCCCAACACTGGTCAGGACTCAGAGCAGAAAGCACAGTGCCTTAAGCTGGCATTCAAGACCCTCCATGCTGCACCGGTCACTACCCTCCCTGGACTTACCTTCTCCTGACCCTCTCTTCATGTTCACCGGCCACAGTCAAGCCAATTCCTAGTTCTTCCCAAAACCTGTCCTCTGCTTTCCAGCCATATTGTCACTCCCAGCCCATAATGTCTTCTCTCCAAGTACCCTGTTAAAATCCTACTGGCCTTCCAGAATTTGCTCAAATGCCACTTCCTCCCTGAAACTGATCCCAACTGTCTCAGTGAAAATTAACCCTTTCCTCTGAACAGATTCCCATAGGACCTCCTTTTCATCACTTATGAAATTTTTCAGAAGATTGTCTGATATTGGAGCTAGTTCCATGAAAGTTAGTGAGAGTAGCCCCATTGCATGATGGTGTCATTTTTGTGTCATAAAGTTCATTGATAAATAGCAATCTACTCACACTCTGCCCATCAGTGTGTTGTTCTGGTGTTCTCTGCAACCTAAGTTTCTGTAGTTAGTGACCCTAATTAAAACTATTAGCATATCAAAGGAATTTTAAAGAAAAACAACAATAATTACCTTTACAATTTTCGCAATTTGTTAACATTGTCAAGCTCAATAAACACTGTTTTTTTCTGCTTACAAGTCTTTCAGGAAAAGCTTTGAAATCCCAAGTGAGTGGAAATAGAATGGGTGACCATTTTTCAACTTTTTTTCCTTTTCTTCTTTCTCCTTTCTCTAGTAAGAAAGAGAGTCCATAAAGGTTTTAAGGGCAGCCGACTCAAAAACTCATTATCAATTGTTTCCTCCCTCTTGAATAATTCTCAGCTTGCAAGAATATGCTAGGATCTCCATACTTAACAATAATCTCCATATTTCTCTTAACCTAGTCCCCTCCTCCAGAAGTGGCACCAGCAAAACTTCTCTGAAAGAATTGTTTATATACATTCTATCTCTACTTTTTCATTGCCTAGTCTCTATTTTTAATTAAATTTATATTTATATGGTGTTATAAATATAAATTCATTGTGGGAAGTTAGAAAATACAGATAAGCTCTGAGAAAATTAAAAGTATCCATGTGGCGATGGACCTAGAGATGATCATACTAAGTGAAGTCAGTCGGAAAGAGAAAGACAAATACCATATGGTATCACTTATATGTGGAATCTAAAATATGACACAAATGAACTTGTCTATGAAACAGAAACAGACTCACAGAAATAAAGAACAGGCTTGTGGTTGCCAAGGGGGAAGAGGGGAGGGGGAGGGATAGACTGGGAGGTTGGGATGAGCAGATGCAAACTATTATATAGAGGATGGATAAACAACAAGGTCCTACTGTATAGCACAGGGAACTATATTCAATGTCCTGTGATAACTCATAATGGAAAAGAATATGAAAAAGAATGTGTATATATATATATGTATATGTATAACTGAATCATTTCACTATACTCAATTTAAAAAAAAAAGGATGAGGGCTTCCCTGGTGGCGCAGCGGTTGAGAGTCCGCCTGCCGATGCAGGGGACACGGGTTCGTGCCCTGGTCTGGGAAGATTCCACATGCCGCAGAGCGGCTGGGCCCGTGAGCCATGGCCGCTGAGCCTGCGCGCCCAGAGCCTGTGCTCTGCAACGGGAGATGCCACAGCAGAGAGAGGCCCGCGTACCGCAAAAAAAAAAAAAAAAGAAAAAAAAGGATGAGAAAAAGTACCCATGTGGGGAAACTGCTAAGCACATGGTAAACTGCATTTCCCAGCACCCCTTGCAGTTCAGGAGAACACTTACATTCCATTGGTGAGTGAGACACATCATTTCTTCTCACTAATGTGAATGGTAGTAATATGTTCTACTTATTGGCATGGGCCACAAAACCCCCATGTATACTCCTCTATGCTCTTTCCTCTTCCTGTAATATATAAAAGCTATGACCAAGTGGAATTTATCCCAGGGATGCAAGGTTGGTTAAACACTGGAAAATCAATTAATGTAATACATCATATATAGATAAAAACAAAAATGTCATGATCATCTCAAAGACACAGAAAAAACAGTTGACGAAATCCAACACTCTTTCAGGATAAAAACAGACAACAAGCTAAGAACAGAAGGGAATATCCTCAACCTGATAAAGGGCACCTAGGAAGAGCCCAGAGCTAACTTCCTACTTGCCAGTGAAAGACTGAAAGTTTTCCTGCTGAGATCAGGAACAAGACAAGGATGTCCATTCTTGCCCACTTCTATTCAACCTTGTACTGAAGTTCTAGCCAGGGCAATTAGTCCATTTGAGAAGCCATTTTAAAAAATACCACAGACTGGGTGACTTAAACAACAAATATTTATTTTTCACAGTTCAGAAGGTTGGGAAGTCCAAGATTATGGAGCCAACAGACTGTCTGGTGAGCACAGCTTCCTGGTTCATAGACCAGTCTTTTCATTGTGTCCTCACACAGCAAAAAGTTCAAGGGATCTCTCTACAGCCTGTTCTATAAGGGCACTAATTCCATTCAGGAGGGCTCTGCCCTCATAACTTGATCACCTATGAAAGGCCACACCTCCTAATACCATCACATTGGGGATTAGGATTTAAATATATAAATTTTAGGGAGCCACAAATATTCAGTTTGTAAGTAGCAATTAGTGAAGAAAAAGAAATAAAAGGAAACCAGATTGTAAAAAAGAAGTAAAATTATCTCTATTCACAGATGACATGACCTTGTACATAGAAAATTCTAATGAATCCAACAAAAGCCTAGTAAAACTAATAAATAAATGAGTTTGGCAAAGTTATAGGATACAAGATAAGTTACACAAAAATCAATTGTATTTTATACACTGGCAATAAATTATCCAAAAATAAATTTATGAAAACAATTCAATTCACAATAGCATTAAAATGAATAAAATACTTACAAATAAATTAACAGAGAAGTACAAAATTTATATGCTGAAAGCTACAAAACATTATCAAAAGAAATTAAAGAAGAGCTAAACAAATGGATAAATATGCCATGTTTATGGATCAGAAGACAATATTAAAATGGTAATAATCTCCAAACTGATCTGCAGATTCAAAGCAATATCTATTCAGAATCCTAGCTAACTTCTTTGTAGAAACTGACAAGCCAATTCTAAATCCATATTGAATTGCAAGGGACCCAGAATAGCCAATACAATCCAGAAAAATGAGGACAAATGGGAGGAGTCACACTTTCCAGTTTGATAATTACCACAAAGCAATGTTAATCAAACAGTGGTACTTGGGCTTCCCTGGTGGCGCAGTGGTTGAGAGTCCGCGTGC